>NC_142243.1:156139946-156201526 GCF_052056855.1 Sturnus vulgaris | reverse complement strand
TAAAACTGCACCTTCTACAGGAGCACTGCTTCAACAGAACCACATCTGTCATCCAGGAGGACTGCAGCCACCATTTATAGGGACTGCTACCAACACCCTGACTGACAGGGTGTCAGGTTGTATTTCTGACTGTCTCGGTGGTTGTTTCTTTTATATTATTGCATGTATTTTATTTTTTTCTCTTTTCTCCTATTAAATTGTGTTACTGACTCGGAGTCTCGCTCTGGTTTTACTTTCAAACCAACACATACAATTTATTTGATTGAATTGTTTAAGAGAATTATTTTGATAGAACAATTTCACAGAATTGTTTTAATGCCATTTCTATGATCGAATGATTTCGTAGAATTGTTTCGATTGAATTATTTCATAGAATTGTTTTGCACGATGGCCTTGGTGGCCACAGTGGCCACAGTGACCTCCTGGAGGCCACAGAAGCCAAGGTGGCCACAGTGGCCGTGGTGGCCTTGGGAACGTTGGTGGCCACGACTCTCTGGGGGGTCTGGTGACCTCGGTGGCCACGGTGGCCACAGTGACCTCGATGACCTCGGTGCCCTCGGTGGCTCCGTGGCTCAGAGGATCCCGGTGGCCACTGCCAGGGCTGTGGTGGCCACGAGGAGTCCTGCGAGGTGGCCGGGGGCCCTGGGGACGCTCCCACCTGGGGGACAAAGAGGGGGCTCAGGGGGAGTGAGGGGGTCAGGGCCGGCCATAACGGGGGCTGGGGGGGCCAGGAGAGATGGGGACCATGAGGTGACAGGTGACAGGGTGGGGGGAGGGGGGCGGGACAGGGGCCAGGGAGGTCAGGGGGGTCACGGTGGCCTTAGGGGTGACAGGGGGGGACAGGGGGTGACAGGGGGGGACAGGGGGTGACGGGGGGGTCCCGGCCCACCCGTGTCCCGCACACAGAGCCTGTCCCACAGCACTGCCTGTGGACAGGGGAGACAGGGACACAATGGGGGGGTCCCTGTCCCTGTCCCCATCCCTGTCCCTGTCATGGGCATCCCTGTCCCCACACTTGGTGTCCCCAGCACGGGGTGTCCTTGTCCCCACACACTCCGTGGGTGCCCCTGTCCCTGTCCCCCATCCCCCGGGAGTGTCATTGTCCCCTGTGTCTCATCATGGCTGTCCCCATGGCCCCAATGGGTGTCCCCAGGCTGTCCCATGGCCCCAATGGGTGTCCCCATGGCCCCAATGGGTGTCCCCAGGCTGTCCCCATGGCTGTCCCATGTCCCCATTGCTGTCCCCATGTCCCCATTGCTGTCCCCAGGCTGTCCCCATGTCCCCAGGCTGTCCCCATTGCTGTCCCCATGGCCCCAGGCTGTCCCCAGGCTGTCCCAGGCTGTCCCCACCTGTCACCCACTCGCAGTTGTATTTGCTGTAGGTGCCAGTGGAGTTGAGGTGGATCTCACTTTGCCCCTTTGGGGATGACTTTGGTGACGTTGAAGGTCTCGAAGGGCGGGATCAGCACCTCGTCCTCGTCGGGATATTCAGAGAATTCCCGGATGAGGCGCCCTGGCACGTCCTCACCCGGAACACCGTGTTGGTGCCGAATCCTTGGGCAACGTTTTCACAAAGTGACGCCGACGTGAATCGACCGAACCTGACGGTGGCCCCGAGCTTTGCCTTGAACACTTTGTCGTTCACCCCCCGCACCACACAGTGACATTTCTGTCCCTTCCCAGCGTCCCTCAGCGTGGCCAGGGCGTCGGTGAGCAGGAAATGCAGAGTTTTGTAGTGGAAATTGTGCCGGTATTGCTGGGGGAGATCCCGGCCACGCTCACTTTCTCGTTGAAATCCTCGTACAGGTAATTCATGGTGTAGGCCGTGATGGCGCTGGCCTGGGCTGGGGACAGAGGTGACACACGGGACTCCCGACCCTGCCACTTGGACTCAGCCTCGGGCCAGACCCGGGCAAACTCAGCATTGTTCTGGAAGTCAGAGCGTTTCAGGGCCGGCAGGGCCCTGCTCATGGCAAGGCCACAGTCCCGGTACTGGTCATCGAAGGAGGCCGGGGCCATGTCCAGGGCCACCTCCTCCATTGCCATGGTGGCCACGGGCACGGCCAGCAGGACCACGGTGAGAGCCAGGAGAGCCATGGAGGGAGAGGCCACGGGGAGCAGAGTGGGCACTGGGGGACACAGAGTGGGACACTGAGTGGGACACTGGGGGACACTGGGGGACACTGGGGGACACTGGGGGACACTGGGGGACACAGAGTGGGACACTGAGTGGGACACTGGGGGACACAGAGGGGACACTGGGGGACACAGAGGGACACTGGGGACACTGGGGGACACTGGGGGACACTGAGGGACACTGGGGGACACTGAGTGGGACACTGGGGGGCACTGGGGGACACTGGGGGACACTGGGGGGCACAGAGGGGACACGGAGAGAGTTCCTCAGTGAGGGACTGGGGAGGGCAGTGGGGTCAGCCCAGGGGGAAGGGAGGACAGGAGACCCCAGGGCGTGTCCGGGGTCCCCCGTCCCAAATCCTGGGGTCACTTTTGCCTCCCCAACAACCCCCAAGCACCCCAGGGACCCCAATCCCACCCCCACAGCACCATGGCCCCCCCCTTCCCCCCAGGGACCCCAATCCCACCCCCACAGCACCAAGGGCCCCCCCCTTCCCCCCAGGGACCCCAATCCCACCCCCACAGCACCATGGCCCCCCCCTTCCCCCCAGGGACCCCAATCCCACCCCCACAGCACCATGGCCCCCCCAGCCCAATCCCACTCCCACCATTACAATTCCCCTCAGCCCCCCAGGACCCCGGCCCAAATCCTGAGGTCACTCCCTGAGCCCCTCACTGCTCCCCTCGGCCTCTCCCCACACCCCAACCCCTTTCCCTGTCCCCAATTTCTTTGGTGCCACCCCAGACCCTCCCCCCAAATCCGGGCATCACCCCCTCCCCCCACAGTGTGTCCCAGCCCCCCGTGACCCCAATCCCACTCCCACCATCCCGTGTCCCCCATCGCTGCCCCCAGAGCACCCCAGACCCCAATCTCAGCCCCATGACACCCCAGACCCCAATCCCAAAGTTCCCTGTCCCCCCCTAAAATACACCCAGGGTGCCCCCAGCCCCAATTCTTCATCAGCTCGGACTCACAGCAGATCTCTCCTGGTCCTGAGCTCAGGGGGTCTTTCCACAGGGTATTTATGCACCCTAATTATAAATATTCATTAAAATGGGCTTGTAGGGTACCACAGAACCAGGGCTTTTCCCGTAAATAATTTGCATGGCCCTTCCCCTTCCAAGAAATAATTTTATTGTTCTTGGGGGGTCACAGAAGGGCATCGAGGGCAGGGTTTTCTGTGAGCGTCCTGAAGTCCCCCATCACCTTCCCCTGAACTTTCATTTTTGGCCAGCCCCGCTCGTTGTGTGTTCCAGGATTTGTCCGGATCCCCCTCCCAGATTTCCCTTTTTTCCTGTTTCTCCCACGCTGCAGTCACGTTTATTCTGCTGAGTCGTCGCTTTTAAATCCTTCCGGAAATTTCTGTGAGTTCAGCTCGCGGCCCCTTCAGGGCGACTGAAATTTTGGCTTCTTCTCTCTTTTATTGCTCGCCCCCTCCAGGAGCACAATCCCAGTGATCCCAGTGCTCCCAGTGCTCTCCAGTGCCCTCCCAGTCCTTCCCAGTGCCCTCCAAGTGCCCCCCCCCAGTGCCCTCCCAGTGCTCCCAGTGCTCCCAGTTACCGGCCAATGAGAGCTCATGGGCGTTGGGCACCCACACGGTGTTCCAGGTGTGCACCTGCCAGGGCGCCTCCATCCGGGAATTCTCCTTCTTCCCGCACGAGGACGAGGTGCTGATCCCGCCCTTCGAGACCTTCAACGTCACCAAAGTCATCCCCAAAGGGGACAAAGTGGAGATCCACCTCCACTCCACTGGCACCTACAGCAAATACAACTGCGAGTGGGTGACAGGTGGGGACAGCCTGGGGACAGCCTGGGGACAGCAATGGGGACAGCCTGGGGACATGGGACAGCCTGGGGACAGCAATGGGGACAGCCTGGGGACATGGGGACAGCAATGGGGACAGCCTGGGGACACCCATTGGGGCCATGGGGACAGCCATGATGAGGCACAGGGGACAATGACACTCCCTGGGGATGGGGGACGGGGACAGGGGCACCCACGGAGTGTGTGGGACAAGGACACCCCGTGCTGGGGACACCAAGTGTGGGGACAGGAATGCCCATGACAGGGACAGGGATGGGGACAGGGACAGGGACCCCCCCATTGTGTCCCTGTCCCCCTGTCCACAGGCAGTGCTGTGGGGACAGGCTCTGTGTGCTGGACACGGTGGGCCGGGACCCCCCCGTCACCCCCTGTCCCCCCCTGTCCCACCCTGTCCCCCCTGACCCCCCCGTCACCCCCAAGGCCACCGTGACCCCCCCTGACCTCCCTGGCCCCTGTCCCGCCCCCCTCCCCCACCCTGTCACCTGTCACCTCATGGTCCCCATCTCTCCTGGCCCCCCCAGCCCCCGTTATGGCCGGCCCTGACCCCCTCACTCCCCCTGAGCCCCCCTCTTTGTCCCCCAGGTGGGAGCGTCCCCAGGACCCCCGGCCACCTCGCAGGACTCCTCGTGGCCACCACAGCCCTGGCAGTGGCCACCGGGATCCTCTGAGCCACGGAGCCACCGAGGGCACCGAGGGCATCGAGGTCACTGTGGCCACCGTGGCCACCGAGGTCACCAGACCCCCCAGAGAGTCGTGGCCACCAACGTTCCCAAGGCCACCATGGCCACTGTGGCCACCTTGGCTTCTGTGGCCTCCAGGAGGTCACTGTGGCCACTGTGGCCACCAAGGCCATCGTGCAAAACAATTCTATGAAATAATTCAATCAAAACAATTCTACGAAATCATTCGATCATAGAAATGGCATTAAAACAATTCTGTGAAATTGTTCTATCAAAATAATTCTCTTAAACAATTCAATCAAATAAATTGTATGTGTTGGTTTGAAAGTAAAACCAGAGCGAGACTCCAAGTCAGTAATACAATTTAACAGGAGAGAAGAGAAAAAATAAAATACATGCAATAATATAAAAGAAACAACCACCGAGACAGTCAGAAATACAACCTGACACGCTGTCAGTCAGGGTGTTGGTAGCAGTCCGTATAAATGGTGGCTGCAGTCCTCCTGGATGACAGATGTGGTTCTGTTGAAGCAGTGCTCCTGTAGAAGGTGCAGTTTTCCTCCCAAGATCCAGCGATGATGTGGAAAAAGGTCCGACTTTCTCTGGGATCCAGTAGAAAGGTCTGCCCTCGGGTCCCAAACCCCAGTTTTTTATCTAGGTAGGAAAGGCTTGGCTCCTGCCCCTGGTTGGGGCATCTCCCAATGGGATGATGTAATCTTATCAGTCACACAATAGGACTGAATGGCCCATTAACAGAATATATCTTCTGGAGGAGGGATGGGTTGTGAAAAGATAACGATGATCATCCCCCCATCTTATCAGATGGCACATCAGCAGAGGATATCTCCCACAGAGATAAGGATCACCACCCCTCCCACATTTTAACAGATGGGGAGAGAATACACATTTCTGCATTGTACCCCAGGACATTGTGATAAACTGATTTAATAAAATCGCTTTGATGGAATTGATCGGATACAAATATTTATTGGAATTGGTTTGATGCAATTGTCCCGATGGAATTATTGAAGGGAATCGTTCCAGTCCAATAATTCGATGGAATTGTTTTAATAGAATTATTTGGTAGAATCGCTTTGATGGAAGAATTTCATAGAATTGTTTGATTTGATACAATTATTTAACAGAATTGATTTGATACAATTGTTCTGATTGAATCATTTAACAGAATTGTTTTGTACAATGGCCTCGGTGGCCACGGTGGCCACAGTGACCTCGATGCCCTCGGTGCCCTCGGTGGCTCCGTGGCTCAGAGGATCCCGGTGGCCACTGCCAGGGCTGTGGTGGCCAAGAGGAGTCCTGCGAGGTGGCCGGGGGCCCTGGGGACGCTCCCACCTGGGGGACAAAGAGGGGGCTCAGGGGGAGTGAGGGGGTCAGGGCCGGCCATAACGGGGGCTGGGGGGGGCCAGGAGAGATGGGGACCATGAGGTGACAGGTGACAGGGTGGGGGAGGGGGGCGGGACAGGGGCCAGGGAGGTCAGGGGGGTCACGGTGGCCTTGGGGGTGACAGGGGGGACAGGGGGTGACAGGGGGTGACAGGGGGTGACAGGGGTGACAGGGGGGGACAGGGGGTGACGGGGGGGTCCCGGCCCACCCGTGTCCAGCACACAGAGCCTGTCCCCACAGCACTGCCTGTGGACAGGGGGGACAGGGACACAATGGGGGGGTCCCTGTGCCTGTCCCCATCCCTGTCCCTGTCATGGGCATTCCTGTCCCCTCACTTGGTGTCCCCAGCACGGGGTGTCCTTGTCCCCACACACTCCGTGGGTGCCCCTGGCCCTGTCCCCCATCCCCAGGGAGTGTCATTGTCCCCTGTGCCTCATCATGGCTGTCCCCATGGCCCCAATGGGTGTCCCCATGGCCACATTGCTGTCCCCAGGCTGTCCCCATGGCCCCAGGCTGTCCCCAGGCTGTCCCCATGTCCCCATGGCTGTCCCCATTGCTGTCCCCAGGCTGTCCCCATGTCCCCATTGCTGTCCCCATGGCTGTCCCCATTGCTGTCCCCAGGCTGTCCCCATCTCCCCATTGCTGTCCCCAGGCTGTCCCCAGGCTGTCCCCAGGCTGTCCCCATGTCCCCAGGCTGTCCCCAGGCTGTCCCCATTGCTGTCCCCAGGCTGTCCCCATGTCCCCAGGCTGTCCCCAGGCTGTCCCCATGGCTGTCCCCAGGCTGTCCCCAGGCTGTCCCCATGTCCCCATTGCTGTCCCCATTGCTGTCCCCAGGCTGTCCCCAGGCTGTCCCCAGGCTGTCCCCAGGCTGTCCCCATGTCCCCAGGCTGTCCCCAGGCTGTCCCCAGGCTGTCCCCACCTGTCACCCACTCGCAGTTGTATTTGCTGTAGGTGCCAGTGGAGTGGAGGTGGATCTCCACTTTGTCCCCTTTGGGGATGACTTTGGTGACGTTGAAGGTCTCGAAGGGCGGGATCAGCACCTCGTCCTCGTGCGGGAAGAAGGAGAATTCCCGGATGGAGACGCCCTGGCAGGTGCACACCTGTGTCAGGACAATGAATCCACAAACACCAGAGGTTTGTGTCCAGAAAGGAGCCAGAGGAGTCCTTGGTGCTTTATTCCAATAAAGGGAGAGGCCGTGGCTCATTCCCCTGGGGTCTCTCCCATTGGTGGAGGCCTCAGCCTCCTTTTTATCCCAATTTCCCATCCACATTTCCCTCTCTCTTTCCCCATTGCTGAGGGACCTGAGAGGCTCCAAACCCCAAACCCCGACACCTGAGATTCCCCTCTAAGGTACAACCCTCCCTTTTCACTTTTCATTCCTCCAGGATTCACAGTTTCCCCCCCCCGCTGCTCCTTTCACCTTTCGGTATCCAATTCCATTTCTCAGTTTGTGTGCAAAGGCAAATCTCCCTTTCCATTCCTCGACCCGTGCCGTCCCTCCCGTTGTTTCTGTCCCCTCCCGGCGCTGGTTTTACCCGGGGGCTGCCTCACAGCTCGTTTGTGGGGCCAAACTCGGCGCGGCCGTCACCTGGAACGCCGTGTCGGTGCCGAACGCCCGCGCGCTCTCGTTGCTCGCCGACGCCGACGCGAAGTGGCCGAAGCGGACGGCGCGGCCCGGCCGGGCCTCGAAGCGAACCCCCCGGACCCCCCGGAACACGCGGTGACAGCGAGGGCCCCGCGCCGCCCTGAGCGCGGCCAGGCCTCGGCTCAGCAGGAAATGCAGAGTTTTGAAGTGGAAACGGTCGCGGTATTGGCGGCGCGAGCGGCCGGCCGAGCGCACGGCGGCGTTGAAGTCGCGGTGTAACGGCAGCGGCGCCGTGTAGGCCAAGAGGGCCGCGGCCTGCTCTGGGGACAGAGGGGACACGGCGGGGGACACGGGGGACGCCCCGGGGGACGGCGCGGGGGACGCGGGGGAGCGGCGGCGACGCCACTCGGCCGCCGCCAGAGCCCAGGCCTCGGCCCAGGCGCCGCCGCGCCGCAGCTCGGAGCCGTTCAGGGCCGGCAAGGCCGCGGCCATGGCGGGGCCGCAGCCCCGGTATCGGTCATCGAAGGAGTCCGGGGACATGTCCAGGGCCACCACGACGGGGGGGGGGACACTGGGGGCAACCGGGGGGAGCGCGGTGGCCACGGGGGGGGCCAAGGTGAGGGCGAGCAGGGCCAGGGTGAGCGGGGCAGGGGCCATGGGTGGGCTAAGGGTGGGGATACTGGGGATACTGGGGATACTGGGGACACTGGGGATACTGGGGGATACTGGGGATACTGGGGATACTGGGGATACTGGGGGATACTGGGGACACTGGGGATACTGGGGACACTGGGGATACTGGGGATACTGGGGACACTGGGGGATACTGGGGACACTGGGGATACTGGGGATACTGGGGATACTGGGGGATACTGGGGATACTGGGGATACTGGGGGATACTGGGGATACTGGGGATACTGGGGATACTGGGGACACTGGGGATACTGGGGGATACTGGGGATACTGGGGGATACTGGGGGATACTGGGGACACTGGGGGATACTGGGGATACTGGGGATACTGGGGATACTGGGGGATACTGGGGATACTGGGGGATACTGGGGGATACTGGGGACACTGGGGGATACTGGGGATACTGGGGATACTGGGGATACTGGGGGATACTGGGGATACTGGGGATACTGGGGATACTGGGGGGACTGGGGACTCTGGGGATACTGGGGACACTGGGGGGACTGGGGATACTGGGGGAAACTGGGGATACTGGGGATACTGGGGATACTGGGAATACTGGGGGATACTGGGGATACTGGGGACACTGGGGATACTGGGGATACTGGGGATACTGGGGATACTGGGGGAATACTGGGGGATACTGGGGATACTGGGGACACTGGGGATACTGGGGATACTGGGGATACTGGGGATACTGGGGATACTGGGGGATACTGGGGATACTGGGGATACTGGGGATACTTGGGGAAACTGGGAATACTGGGGGACACTGGGGAAACTGGGGACACTGGGGATACTGGGGATACTGGAGATACTGGGGGGACTGGGGATACTGGGGACACTGGGGGACACTGGGGATACTGGGGATACTGGGGACACTGGGGGATACTGGGGGTACTGGGGATACTGGGGACACTGGGGATACTGGGGATACTGGGGGATACTGGGGGATACTGGGGATACTGGGGATACTGGGGATACTGGGGGATACTGGGGATACTGGGGATACTGGGGATACTGGGGACACTGGGGGATACTGGGGATACTGGGGATACTGGGGGATACTGGGGACACTGGGGACACTGGGGGGACACTGGGGATACTGGGGTCACTCGGGGACACTGGGGATACTGGGGGGACTGGGGGATACTGGGGATACTGGGGATACTGGGGGACACTGGGGATACTGGGGACACTGGGGATACTGGGAGATACTGGGGATACTGGGGATACTGGGAATATTGGGGATACTGGAGACACTGGGGGACACTGGGGGGACACTGGGACACTGGGGATACTGGGAATACTAGGGATACTGGGGACACTGGGGACACTGGGGACACTGGGGATACTGGGGACACTGGGAGACACTGGGGGGACACTGGGAGGACAGTGGGGGGACAGTGGGGGGACACGGAGAGGATCTGAATTTCAGCAGGGCCCCCCCAGTTACCCCCCGACCCCAAATCCCTCATCCCCCCCCCACTGCCCCCAGTGACCCCAATCCCAATCCTGGGATCAATCCCAGTCCCTCCAGTGACCCCAATCCCAGTCCTGGGATCAATCCCAGTCCCCCCAGTGACCCCAATCCCAGTCCTGGGATCAATCCCAGTCCCCCCAGTGACCCCAATCCCAGTCCTGGGATCAATCCCAGTCCCCCCAGTGACCCCAATCCCAGTCCTGGGATCAATCCCAGTCCCCCCAGTGACCCCAATCCCATCGTGGGATCAATCCCAGTCCCCCCAGTGACCCCAATCCCAATCCTGGGATCAATCCCAGTCCCCCCAGTGACCCCAATCCCAATCCTGGGATCAATCCCAGTCCCCCCAGTGACCCCAATCCCCCCTCAGGGCCCCACATCCCCCCCAAGCCCCCCCTGGACCCCAAATGTGGTTCCCAATCCCATATTCACCCCCCTCCCAGTATCCCCCAGTGTCCCCCCAGTATCCCCCAGTATCCCCCCAGTATCCCCAGTGTCCCCTCCCCCCCCTTTACCTCCCGGGGGGTCCCGGAGCCGCTCCCGCCCCTCCCCCCAAGGGTCACGTGACCTCTCCCCGTTTTTTTTTTTTAGCCGGGATCGGGCCCCGGGCCAGCCCCTCCCCCACCCCCGGGGTATTTTTAGGGTGTCCCCGCCCCTCCCCCACCCAGGGACACAGAACAACAAATGGGGGAACTGGGAGTGACTGGGGGTGACTGGGAGTGACTGGGAGTGACTGGGGGGGCACTGGGAGGATGCTGGGAGGGACTGGGAGTGACTGGGAGGGCACTGGGAGGGCACTGGGAGAGACTGGGAGGGCACTGGGAAGGACTGGGAGGGCACTGGGAGGGACTGGGAGAGACTGGGAGGGCACTGGGAGTGACTGGGAGTGACTGGGAGTGACTGGGAGGGACTGGGAGGGCACTGGGAGGGACTGGGAGTGACTGGGAGTGACTGGGAGGGACTGGGAGTGACTGGGAGGGCACTGGGAGGGACTGGGAGGCTCTGAATAAATGAAATTTTTATTTTGAAATAATTTGAAATCATTTGAAATTATTATTTTGCAATAATTTGAAATAATATTGAAATTGTTGTTTGGAAATGATTTGATTTGAAATGATTTGAAATTTCCTTTCCCCTTTTCCCTTCCCTTCCCTTTTCTCTGTCAATTATTAGATGAAAATATTGATATTATTATCTAAATATATTTGATATCGATCAATATTGTTTGTAATATGCAACAAATTATAAATCAAGTATTGTATCCGTTAAACAAGAAATTAATTATGGTACCATTGAAGTGATAAATTAATTATTGTATCATTGAAACAAGAAATTAATTATTGTATTATTTAAATCATTTATTAATTTTTGCACCATTGAATCACCACAAACGGCATTTCAAATAAGAAATTAATTAATTAATTAATTAATTAATTATTAAATTAATATCGTGGAAATAAGAAATTAATTATTGTATCATTTTTAATAATAAATTAATTATTCTATCATTGAAATAAGAAATTAATTTTTGTATCATTGAATCACCACAAATTTGCCTTTTCCTCTCAGCTCCCAGTTCATCCCAGTTCATCCCAGTTCATCCCAGTTCATCCCAGTATCCCATTATCCCCTCCCAGTCCCCTCCCAGTCCCTCCCAGTCCCTCCCAGTTTCCCCATCAAGGTCCCTTTGTCGTCGCTCCCGCCCGTGCCTGGCACGGAGGGGGGGATGGGTGGGGGGGGTGGGGGAGGGGCGGAGGGAAACCCACGTGTCCCCTCCCCCACCCCCAACGCCCCACAGGGATCCCCAGAGACCCCAAAACCCAGCGGGGACCCCCCGGGACCCCCCAAAATCCCCCCGGGGACCCCCAAAAATCCCCCCGGGACCCCCAAAAATCCCCCCGGGAACCCCAAAATCTCCTCGGGACCCCCAAAAATCCTCCGGGACCCCCAACCCCCCCCCCCAAAACCCCCTCGGGACCCCCTAAACCGCCCCCAACCCCCCCCGGACCTTCCCAGGACCCCCCCAAAATCCCCCCAAAACCCCTCGAGCCTCCCCAGGACCCCCCAAAAACTTCTCCAACCCCCCCCGGACCCCCCTAAACCCCCCCAAAATCCCCCAAATCACCCCCGGGACCCCCGAAAACCCCCCGGGACCCCCCAGGACCCCCCAGGACCCCCCGGGACCCCCCAAAAACCCCCCGGGAACCCCAGGACCCCCCCAGGACCACCCAGGACCCCCCCAGGACCCCCCGGGACCCCCCGGGACCCCCCAAATGCCCCCAGCCCCCCCCATGGGGCAGCCGGAGCCCCCCGGGATCTTCGACCTGGGGGGGCTGAAAACCCCCCGGGGGCTCCTGCTGGGAACGGAACTGGTACCGGAAACTGGGGAAACTGGGAGCACTGGGAGGGGAAACTGGGGATACTGGGAGCACTGGGAGGGGATACTGGGGATACTGGGGGGGGAAACTGGGGATACTGGGAGAACTGGGAGGGAAACTGGGGGAACTGGGAGAACTGGGAGGGAAACTAGGGGAACTGGGAGCACTGGGAGGGGAAACTGGGAGCACTGGGAGCACTGGGAGGGGAACTGGGGATACTGGGGGAACTGGGAGGGGAAACTGGGGGAACTGGGAGAACTGGGAGAGGAAACTGGGAGCACTGGGAGCACTGGGAGGGGAAACTGGGGGAACTGGGAGCACTGGGAGGGGAAACTGGGGAAAGCTGGGGATACTGGGAGGGGAAACTGGGGATACTGGGAGCACTGGGAGGGGAAACTGGGGAAACTGGGAGCACTGGGAGGGGATACTGGGGAAAGCTGGGGATACTGGGAGGGGAAACTGGGGATACTGGGAGCACTGGGAGGGGAAACTGGGGATACTGGGGATACTGGTCTGGGGGTACTGGGAGAACTGGGGGTTACTGGTGACCCAACTGTTGTCACCCCACCCCCCCCGTCACCCCCCCCATGTCCCCTGTGTCCCGCCCAGGTGCTCTCCGGGGCTCACCTGTCCCTCACCTGTCCCTCACCTGTCCCCAGGTGCTCACCGGGGCTCACCTGTCCCTCACCTGTCCCTCACCTGTCCCCAGGTGCTCACCTGTCCCTCACCTGTCCCTCACCTGTCCCTCACCTGTCCCTCACCTGTCCCCAGGTGCTCTCCGGGGCTCTCGTGGCTCTCCTGGCCCCCCCCGCCCCCCCCACCTTGGCCCCCGCTCTGCTCCAGACCCTGGGGGGGGCGGCGGCTCTGGGGGGGCACCTGCTGAGAGACCCCCCCAGACTGCCCGAGGGCTACGGCACCTGCCTGGTACGGACACACCTGGGGACACACCTGGGGACACACCTGGGACACACCTGGGGACACACCTGGGGACACCTGGGACACACCTGGGACACACCTGGGGACACCTGGGACACACCTGGGACACACCTGGGACACACCTGGGATACCTGGGGACACACCTGGGGACACCTGGAGACACCACGGTGGCACCTGTGGGACCCTCCCATCCATGTCCTCGTGTTCCCCTCCCCCACCTCGTGTCCCTAAGGTGTCCCCAGGTATCCCAGGTGTCCCCAGGTGTGTCCCCAGGTGTCCCCAGGTATCCCAGGTGTCTCCAGGTGTGTCCCAGGTTTGCCCAGGTGTCCCCAGGTGTCCCCAGGTGTCCCCAGGTGTCCCAGGTGTGTCCCAGGTGTGTCCCAGGTGTCCCCAAGGTGTCCCCCCTGTCCCCCCAGGACCTGCTCCGGGCTCTCAGTGGCGCCCTCATCTTCCTCGTGGTGGCCCTGGTGGCCTTGGCCTCGTCACGTGACGCCCTGGCTGCCACCACCTTCGTGAGTGTCCCCAAACCCCTCCCCCACCTCTGTGAGTGTCCCCAAACCCCTCCCCCACCTCCAGCCCCTCCCCCACCTCCAGCCCCGCCCCCTGTCTGACGTGGCCACGCCCCTTTTCCCTCCCCCCCCCCAGACCTTCGGCCTCATCCTCGCTTTGATTTTCGCCTTCGACGCCTTCGTGACCTTCCGGACACGGGCGGGGCCGGGACAGGGTGAGGGCACACCTGGGACACACCTGGGACACACCTGGGGACACCTGGGGACACCTGGGACACACCTGGGGACACCTGGGACACACCTGGGGACACCTGGGGACACCTGGGGATACCTGGGACACACCTGGGACACACCTGGGACACCTGGGGACACCTGGGGACACACCTGGGACACACCTGAGACACACCTGGGGACACCTGGGACACACCTGGGGACACACCTGGGACACACCTGGGGACACCTGGGGACACCTGGGGACACACCTGGGACACACCTGGGACACACCTGGGGACACACCTGGGGACACCTGGGGACACCTGGGACACACCTGGGACACCTGGGCACACCTGGGACACACCTGGGGACACCTGGGGACACCTGGGGACACACCTGGGACACACCTGGGACACACCTGGGACACACCTGGGGACACCTGGGACACACCTGGGGACACCTGGGGACACCTGGGACACACCTGGGACACACCTGGGGACACACCTGGGACACACCTGGGACACACCTGGGGACACCTGGGGACACCTGGGACACACCTGGGACACCTGGGCACACCTGGGACACACCTGGGGACACCTGGGATATACCTGGGACACACCTGGGGACACCTGGGGACACCTGGGGACACCTGGGACACACCTGGGGATACCTGGGGACACCTGGGGTGTGGGGACACACCTGGGACATCTTGGGTGGGGTTGGGGACACGTGGGCCCCCTCTGGGTGGGGGTGGGGCACACCTGGATCCTCCTGCACCGTCTCCACCTGTTCCTCCCCCAGATCCCGACACGGAGAGCACCTGACGGCCACGCCCCCCCCAATGTCCCCAATGTCCCCCCAATGTCCCCCAATGTCCCCCCAGTGTCCCCAATGTCCCCAATGTCCCCCAATGTCCCCCAATGTCCCCCCAATGTCCCCCCAATGTCCCCCCAATGTCCCCCAATGTCCCCCCAATGTCCCCCAATGTCCCCCCAATGTCCCCCCAATGTCCCCCAGTGTCCCCCCAATGTCCCCCAATGTCCCCCAGTGTCCCCCCAATGTCCCCCAATGTCCCCCAATGTCCCCCAGTGTCCCCAATGTCCCCAATGTCCCCAAATGTCCCCCAATGTTCCCCAATGTCCCCCCAATGTCCCCCCAATGTCCCCCAATGTCCCCCAATGTCCCCCAATGTCCCCCCAATGTCCCCCCAGTGTCCCCCCAATGTCCCCCAATGTCCCCCCAGTGTCCCCATTGATGTCCCCATTGATGTCCCCATTGATGTCCCCATTGATGTCCCCAATGTCCCCAATGTCCCCCCAATGTCCCCATTGATGTCCCCAATGTCCCCAATTAAAGCTCACTCCTGCTGCTGCTCAGGGTCGTGTTTTTGGGGTGGGCGTGGCCGAGGGGACATTGTGTCCCCCCCCTGTGGCTCGTTAATTAATTAATCGATTGATTAATTAATTAATTAATTAATAATGGCATCGGGGTCCCCTCGTCTTGGACGGGGGGTGGGGGGTGGTGAGAGGGGGGAGGGTCCATTGTGGGGGTGGGGGTCACTCATGGTGACCATCGTCATCATCATCATCATCATCATCATCATCATCTTCATCATCATCATCATCATCAAGTCCATCATGGCCGTGGTGGGTCCATCATCATCATCATCACCATGGGGGTCACTCCTGGTGGTCATTGGGTCATTCATGGTGGCCATCATCATCTTCATCTTCATCATCATCACCATGGGTGGTCACTCATGGTGGTCATTGGGTCATTCATGGTGACCATCATCATCTTCATCTTCATCATCATCACCATGGGTGGTCACTCATGGTGGTCATTGGGTCATTCATGGTGACCATCATCATCTTCATCTTCATCATCATTATCATGGGTGGTCACTCATGGTGGTCACTCCTGGGTGGTCACTCCTGGTGGTCATTGGGTCACTCCTGGTGGTCATTGGGTCACTCGTGGTGGCATCGTGGGGGTCACTCATGCCATGGTTGGGGTCACTCCTGGGTGGTCACTCCTGAGTGGTCACTCATGGTGGTCATGGGGTCACTTGTGACGTCATGGGGGTCACTCATGGTAGTCATTGGGTCACTCCTGGGCGGTCACTCAGGGCGGTCACTCAGGGTGGTCATTGGGTCACTCAGGGCGGTCACTCAGGGCGGTCACTCAGGGTGGTCACTCAGGGTGGTCACTCAGGGCGGTCACTCAGGGCGGTCACTCAGGGTGGTCACTCAGGGCGGTCACTCAGGGTGGTCATTGGGTCACTCAGGGCGGTCACTCAGGGTGGTCACTCAGGGTGGTCACTCAGGGTGGTCATTGGGTCACTCAGGGCGGTCACTCAGGGCGGTCACTCAGGGCGGTCACTCAGGGTGGTCATTGGGTCACTCAGGGCGGTCACTCAGGGCGGTCACTCAGGGCGGTCACTCAGGGTGGTCATTGGGTCACTCAGGGTGGTCACTCAGGGTGGTCACTCAGGGCGGTCACTCAGGGCGGTCACTCAGGGCGGTCACTCAGGGTGGTCATTGGGTCACTCAGGGCGGTCACTCAGGGCGGTCACTCAGGGCGGTCACTCAGGGTGGTCATTGGGTCACTCAGGGCGGTCACTCAGGGCGGTCACTCAGGGTGGTCACTCAGGGTGGTCACTCAGGGCGGTCACTCCTCATCGTGCAGCTTCTGGAGTGGGATGGGAGAGAAGAGAGAATGTCCGGGGGGACAGGAGGGGACAGAGGTGACAGGTGACAGGTGTCACAGAGGTGACACAGGTGACAGGTGACAGGTGACAGGGGTCACAGAGGTGACAGGTGACAGGTGTCACAGGGGTGACAGGGGTGACAGGGGTGACAGAGGTGACAGGGGTGACAGGGGTGCCAGGTGTGACAGGGGTGACAGGTGTGACAGGTGTGACAGGTGTGACAGAGGTGACAGGTGTGCCAGGTGTGACAGGGGTGACACAGGTGACAGGTGACAGGTGACAGGGGTCACAGAGGTCACAGGGGTGACAGGTGTGACAGGTGTCACAGGTGTCACAGGTGTCACAGAGGTGACAGGTGACAGGTGACAGGTGTGACAGGTGTGACAGGGGTCACAGAGGTCACAGGGGTGACAGGTGTGACAGGTGTGACAGGTGTGACAGGTGTGACAGGTGTGACAGGGGTGACAGAGGTGACAGGTGCCAGGTGTGACAGGTGTGACAGGTGTGACAGGTGTGACAGGTGTGACAGGTGTGACAGGTGTGACAGAGGTGACAGGTGTGACAGGTGCCAGGTGCCAGGTGTGACAGGTGTGACAGAGGTGACAGAGGTGACAGGGGTGACAGGTGCCAGGTGTGACAGGTGTGACAGGGGTGACCAGGGTGACATGAGGCCCCACCTTGGCGCCGAAGTCGCGGCTCCTGGCTCTCAGTTTGTTCACCTGGCTCTCGGCCATGTCCGCGCGCTCCTCGGCCTCGTCCAGCTCGTGCTGCGCCTTCCGGAACTTGGCCAGGTTGGTGTTGGCCTGTTCCTCCTGGGGGGAGGGGTGGGCGACGTCACGGGGGTGGCACCGGACAGGTGGGGACGTGCTGGTGCCACCCCACCCCCCCGGGGATGAGATGGTTCCGTCCGTCTGTCCGTCCCCCCCGTGGCGCCGCCCGTGGATCCGTCCATCGATGGCGGCTCCAAACATCCACGGATTCCAAAATCCACCATCCAAAATCCATCATCCAAAATCCACCACCCAAAATCCACCACCCAAAATCCACCATCCAAAATCCACCACCCAAAATCCACCACCCAAAATCCACCATCCAAAATCCACCATCCAAAATCCACCACCCAAAATCCACCATCCATCCCTCCATCCATGGATTCCTCCCCTCCATCCCAGAATTCCATCCCAGAATTCCATCCATCCATCATCCAAATTCCATAATCCATCCCTCCATCCCAGAATTCCATCCATGTATCCCAGAATTCCATTTTCCCATCCCAGAATTCCGTTTTCCCATCCCAGAATTCTGTTTTTCCATCCCGGAATTCTGTTTTTCCATCCCAGAATTCCGTTTCCCCATCCCAGAATTCCGTTTCCCCATCCCAGAATTCCATGTCCCCATCCCAGAATTCCATTTCCCATCCCAGAATTCCGTTTCCCCATCCCAGAATTCCGTTTTCCCATCCCAGAATTCCATTTTTCCATCCCAGAATTCCATTTTTCCATCCCAGAATTCCGTTTTTCCATCCCAGAATTCCATTTCCCATCCCAGAATTCCGTTTCCCCATCCCAGAATTCCGTTTCCCCCATCCCAGAATTCCATTTCCCATCCCAGAATTCCGTTTCCCCATCCCAGAATTCCATTTCCCATCCCAGAATTCCGTTCCCCCATCCCAGAATTCCGTTTTCCCATCCCAGAATTCCATTTCCCCATCCCAGAATTCCATTTCCCCATCCCAGAATTCCATTTCCCCATCCCAGAATTCCATTCCCCCATCCCAGAATTCCGTTTTCCCATCCCAGAATTCCGTTTTTCCCTCCCCCGTCCCCTCACCCACCGCCTCCTCCGCCTGTCTCTTGTAGGATTTCACTTTCATCTGCAGTTTGTCCACGAGCTCCTGCAGCCTCAGCAGATTCTTCTTGTCCTCCTCGGTCTGTGGGGACAGGGACGGGGACAGGGACAGGGATGGGGACAGGGATGGGGACAGGGACAGGGATGGGGACAGGGACGGGGACAGGGGACAGGGATGGGGACAGGGATGGGGACAGGGATGGGGACAGGGACAGGGACAGGGACAGGGACAGGGATGGGGACAGGGACAGGGACAGGGACAGGGACAGGGATGGGGACAGGGATGGGGACAGGGACAGGGACAGGGACAGGGACGGGGACGGGGACGGGGATGGGGATGGGGATGGGGACAGGGATGGGGACAGGGACAGGGACAGGGACAGGGATGGGGACAGGGACAGGGACAGGGACAGGGATGGGGACAGGGACAGGGATGGGGACGGGGATGGGGATGGGGATGGGGATGGGGATGGGGATGGGGACAGGGATGGGGACAGGGACGGGGACGGGGACGGGGATGGGGATGGGGATGGGGACAGGGATGGGGACAGGGGACAGGGGACAGGGACGGGGACAGGGACGGGGATGGGGACAGGGATGGGGACAGGGACAGGGATGGGGACAGGGATGGGGATGGGGATGGGGACAGGGATGGGGACAGGGACAGGGACGGGGACAGGGATGGGGACAGGGACGGGGATGGGGACAGGGACAGGGACAGGGGACAGGGACAGGGACGGGGACAGGGACAGGGACAGGGACAGGGATGGGGACAGGGATGGGGATGGGGACAGGGATGGGGACAGGGACAGGGATGGGGATGGGGACAGGGATGGGGACAGGGACGGGGACAGGGACGGGGATGGGGACAGGGACAGGGACAGGGACACCTCAGTTTCCCTTCCCAGACACTTCCTGTGCCCTCCTGGCCACCAGCTCCGTGTTCTGGGCCACCCAAGGAATGCTCTGGGTCATCTTTGTCCCTGGGGCCACCATCTCTGCCAGGTGTCCCACAGGTGTGACAGAAAAGGCTGGGCTGGTAATGGCTTCACCTGGCAGGTGAGTTTGATCCACCCAGGTGGTGACACCTGGTGCCTGAGCTCCATGACCCACCTCAAGGGTCTCACCTGGTGGTTGAGTCTCACCTGGTACCTGATCTCCGTGACCTATCCAGGTGTTCTCACCTGAGCCTCACCTGGTAGCTGAGCTCCTTGGTTCACTCCCATGGTCCCACCCCCATGTTCTCACCTCCACGTTCTCACCTGTGCCTGGTTCTCACCTGTACCTGCTCCTCACCTGTACTTGCTCCTCACCTGTACCTGGTCCTCACCTGTACCTGCTCCTCACCTGTGCCTGGTTCTCACCTGTACCTGGTTCTCACCTGTACCTGCTCCTCACCTGTACCTGGTCCTCACCTGGTAGCTGAGCTCCCTGACCCATCCCCACATTCTCACCTGTACCTGCTCCTCACCTGTACCTGCTCCTCACCTGTGCCTGGTCCTCACCTGGTAGCTGAGCTCCCTGACCCATCCCCATGGTCTCACATCTGTGTTCTTTCCTCCAAGGTCTCACCTCCATGTTCTCACCTGTACCTGCTCCTCACCTGTACCTAGCCCTCACCTGTACCTGCTCCTCACCTGTACCTGGTTCTCACCTGCACCTGGTTCTCACCTGTGCCTGGTTCTCACCTGTACCTGCTCCTCACCTGTACCTGCTCCTCACCTGTACCTGGTTCTCACCTGTGCCTGGTTCTCACCTGTACCTGCTCCTCACCTGTGCCTGGTTCTCACCTGTGCCTGGTTCTCACCTGGTAGCTGAGCTCCTTGAGGCGCCGCTCTGATTTCCTCATGCCCTTGACGCTCTCGGCGTTTCTCTTCTGCTCGGCCTCGAGCTCGTTCTCGAGCTCCCTCACCCGGCCCTGCAGCTTCTGCAGCTCCTTCTTGCCGCCCTTGAGCGCCAACTGCTCGGCCTCGTCCAGGCGGCCCTGCAGGTCGCGGATGGTTTGCTCCATGTTCTTCTTCATCCTCTCCAGGTGCGCGCTCGTGTCCTGCTCCTTCTTCAGCTCCTCGGCCATCATGGCCGCCTGGTTGTGGGGGGACAAGTCCGTGGCAGGTGGTGGGTGGTGGCCCCCAGTGGGGGTGGTCTCGGGGCTGCACTCACGTCGGTGACGGCTTTCTTGGCTTTCTCCTCGGCGTTGCGGCACTCCTGGACGGCCTCTTCCACCTCTGCCTGCAGCTGGGAGATGTCGCCCTCCATCTTCTTCTTCTGGTTGATGAGGCTGGTGTTCTGGGGGGGGGCGGGGAGGGGTCTCAGGGGGCGGCCCGGGGGCTGCTGTCCCATCCCCCCACTGCCCCCTGGACTTGGAACCTTCCATTGACCAACCCAACCTTCCATTGACCAACCCAACCTTCCATGGACCAACCCAACCTTCCATTGACCACCCCAACCTTCCATTGACCAACCTGACCTTCCATGGACCAACCCAACCTTCCATTGACCAACCCAACCTTCCATTGACCAACCCAACCTTCCATGGACCAACCCAACCTTCCATTGACCAACCTAACCATCCATTGACCAACCCGACCTTCCATTGACCAACCCAACCTTCCTTGGAACAACCCAACCTTCCATTGACCAACCCGACCTTCCATTGACCAACCCAACCTTGCCTGGGTCAACCCAACCTTCCATGGACCAACCCAACCTTGCTTGGACCAACCCAACCTTCCATGACCAACCCAACCTTCCATGGACCAACCCAACCTTCCATTGACCAACCCAACCCTTCTTGGACCTTCTTTAGACCAACCCAACCCTTCAGGAGAAGTTGGGCCTGTGGACTCCACACCGCTCCGAGCCACCTCGAGGTCCCCAAACCGAGCACCCAGAGCTGTTTCTCCTGGGCTGCCCCATCCTTGGCCGGAGGTGGCCGCTCACCTGGCAGGCAGGTGAGGTCTCACCTGTGAGTGGAGGAGCTGGACCCTCTCGCTGGCCTCGATCAGCTCCTGCTCGGCCAATTTCCGAGCCCTCTCGGTTTGTTCCACCAGAGCACGGAGCTCCTCGAGCTCCGCCTGCAGCAGCGCGTTCCTGCGCTCCACCATGGCCACGTTCTCCTTCAGCTCCTCCCCGAAGCTCGCCGCCGCGTCCAGCTGCACCTGGGTGTCCTGGGGGGTGGGATCGGGGTGGTGGGATCACCTGGCTATGGGTGGTGGGATCACCTGGCTATGGGATAATGGGACCACCTGGCTATCGTGTGGGGGGATCACCTGGCCATGGGTGGTGGGATCACCTGGCCATGGGGTGGTGGGATCACCTGGCCATGGGGTGGGGGGATCACCTGGTCATGGGGTGATGGGATCACCTGGCCATGGGGTGGGGGGAAGGGGGTGGTGGGTCCATTGAACCATCCCAGTTGGGTGGTGGAACCTCCAACACACCAAGATCTCCATGGACAGGAACCTCCAGGTACCTCCATGTCCCCATGGACAGGCCCCTCCCACCCCTCCCCGCTCGCGGACAGGTACCTTCAGGTAACCCTGCAGAGCCTTGACCTGCTTCTGGGCCTCGTTGGCACCACGGTTGGCGTGGCTCAGCTGGATCTCCATCTCGTTGAGGTCGCCCTCCATCTTCTTCTTCAGCCTCAGCGCCTCGTTACGGCTCCGGGTCTCGGCGTCCAGCGACGTCTGCAGCGACTCCAGCACGCGCAGGTGGTTGCGCTTCACCTGCTCCATCTCCTCCTCCTTCTCGCCCAATTTCCGCTCGTACTCCGCCTTCACCTGGTTGAACTCCAGCTGCGCCCTCAGGATCTTCCCCTCCTCGTGCTCCAGCGAGGCCTGGGGTGGGGACAGAGAGGACCTTGAGGGGCACGGAGGGTGGGTGTCACACCTGGAGGGGACAGGGAGGTTTGTCCCACCTCGGCCTCCTCCAGAGCGGCTTGGAGCTCCAGCTTCTCGGCGTCCAGCTGTTTGCGGATCTTCTCCAGCTCGTGGATGGATTTGTTGCCGGCGCCGAGCTGCTCGGTCAGGTCCGAGATCTCCTCTGGCCAGGTGAGATCCCCGTCAGACCCGTGGGAATGGGGGGGACGGGGTTTGGGGTCACCTGAACTGGAAGGTGTCCCTGGGTGGGGTCTACCCAATGCTGCACTCAACACAACCCAACCCAACTCAACCCAACTCAACCCAACCATGTGGAGACTCTTCATTTCAACCCAACCAAACTCAACCCAGCCATGTGGAGATTCTTCATTTCAACCCAACCCAACCACGTGGAGACTCTTCATTCCAACCCAACCTGGCACCGAGCTGCTCGGTCAGGTCTGAGATCTCCTCTGCCCAGGTGAGATCCCCATCAGACCCCGTGGGAACGGGGGGGAACGCCCAGGTGGGCATGGGGGGGGGGGGGGGGACCTGTGGTGTCACCTTGGAGGTTCTTGTTCTCCCTCTTGAAGGTCTCCAGGTGCTCCAGGGACTCCTCGTAGATGTTCCTCAGCTTGAAGAGGTCGGTGCTGAGCGTCCTGGCCTCCTTCTGCGACGCCTCCAGCTCCGTCTGCGACTCCTCGAACTTCTGCTTCCACTCGGCCAACACCTGGGGACATCCAGGTGTCACCTCGCAGCCACCTGGCCCCGCCCCCCCCAACCTGCCACGCCCGCCCACCTTGTCGAAATTCCTCTGTTTCTTGTCCAGGGCTGCGGCCGCGGCGTTCGAGCGCTCCACGTCGGCCATCAGGTCCTCGATCTCGTTCTGCAGCCGGTGCTTGGTTTTCTCCAGCGAGGAGCATTTGGCGTTGACGGCCTCCACGGCCTCCTCGGCCTCCTGCAGCCTCTGTGCCAGCTTCTTCCTGCCCCAGGGACCACCTGGGCTCACCCACGGGCCAGGTGGGGCAGCTCAAACCTTCTCCCACCCGGCCATGGGTCAAGGTTCTGCTCTGCACCTCCTCTACCATCTCCAGGTCACTCTGCTCGCTCCAGAACCTTCTCCAGGGGGTGGTTCCAACTCTGACCCCACAGAAATCATCCATGGGGAGGTGACTCAACCTCTAGAACCTTCTCCAGATCCTTTTCTGTTGGTTTCCACCTCCCCAACCCCACAGAATCTCCATCCGTGGGTCATGACTCACTTGGCCTCCTCCAGAACCTTCTCCAGAACCTTCTCCAGTGAGTGCTCTCCACTCTGAACCCACAGGAGCCGTCCATGGGGAGGTGGCTCAACCTCTGAAACCTCCAGAACCTTCTCTAGAACCTTCTCCAGTGCATGGTCTCCACCCCTCTGACCCCCACAGAAGCTCCATGAATGGGATGATGACTCACTTGGCCTGCTCCAAAACCTCAAAACCTTCTCCAGACCCTTCTCCAGTGGCTGCTCTCCACCCCTCTGACCCCACACGATCCCCACCCAGGGCGCCATGACTCACTTGGCCTCCTCCAGCTCCTCGGTGCGTTGGATGGCGTCAGTCTCGTACTTGGTTCTCCACTGGGCCACCTCGGAGTTGGCCTTGGAGAGCGAGCGCTGGAGCTCGGCCTTGGCCTCGCTCTCCTCCTCGTACTGCTCCCGCAGCAGGTCCCCGTCGTGCCGGGCCGACTGCAGCGCGTGCGCCAGCGCGTTCTTGGCCTGCTCAGGGGACGGCGGCACCGTCGTGTCTCGGTCACCCGGAGACCCCTTGGGTGCCTCTGGCTCAGCAGGAGCTGATCTTTGGCACCACAACCCAACCAGATCTTCTGGAGACCAACCCAACCCTATTTGGACCTTCCATTGGCCAACCCTCCTTAGACCACTTTAGATCAACGTGATAATCTTTGGACCTTCCATTGACCAACCCAACCTCTTCCAGGTCAACCCAATCCTATTTGGACCTTCCATTGGCCAACCCAACCTCTTCCAGGTCAACCCAATCCTATTTGGACCTTCCATTGACCAACCCAACCTCTTCCAGGTCAACCCAACCCTATTTGGACCTTCCATTGACCAACCCAACCTCTTCCAGGTCAACCCAACCTTCCCTACACCTTCTTGACCATTGGATCCAGGTCAACTTGAGCTTCTTGGGGTTTCCAGCCCAGCAGGAGCTGCTCTTTGGCACCACAACCCAACCAGACCTTCTGGAGACCAACCCAATCTTCTCCAGACCAACCCAACCCTATTTGGACCTTCCACAGTGGAACCTCTCTTAGATGGAAGCACTGCAGATGGACCAACCCAACCCAACCCAGCCCAACCCAGCCCAGCCCAACCCAACCCAATCCAGCCCAACCCAACCCAGTCATTCCATCCCAACCCAACTGAACCCAACTGAACCCAGCCCAACCCAACCCAGCCCAACCCAGCCCAATCCAGCCCAACTCAACCCAGCCCAATTCAACCCAACTCAACCCAACCCAACCCAACCCAACCCAACCCAACCCTTCTGAACCAATGACCACAAAGGTGAAGGACACCTGTGTCCCACCTGGACCCTCCCCCACCCCAGATCTTCTCACCCCCCACCAGGCCCCACCTTCATCTCCTCCTCCAGCTGCCTCCTCAGGTCCTCCAGCTGTTGGGTGTAGGAGACCTTCCCGCGGGTCAGCTGCGACACCAGCGCCTCCTTCTCCTCCAGCTGCCGCGACAGCTCACCTGCACGGGGGGGGGGGGGGCGGGGCTTCAGGTGTGGGCTGGGGGGAAGGTGGGCTGGGGGATGGGGGTTCAGCCATGGGGGAGGGGGAGGGGCTGGTTTGGGTCAGCTCCCACCGTTCTCCGTCTGCAGCTTGGCCCGATGGGTGTTGGCGTCGTTGAGGACGCGTTGGGTCTCCTCCAGCTTGGCCAAGTGCTCGGCAGCCTGGTCCTCCATGGAGCGCGACACCTTCTCCATGGCCACCTGTGGGAGGGGCCAGAGGCCACGGGGGAGTGCACATGACCCATTGCTGGCCATGGCCAAGGCCGGGGGGGACGGGGTTTGGGGTCACCTGAACTGGAAGGTGTCCCTGGGTGGGATCCACCCAATGCTGCACTCAACCCAACCCAACCATGTGGAGACTCTTCAGCTCAACCCAACTCAATCCAACTCAACCCAACCCAACCATGTGGAGACTCTTCAGCTCAACCCAACCCAACTCAATTCAACTCAACCCAACCATGTGGAGACTCTTCAGCTCAACCCAGCTCAACCCAACCCAACCACTTGGAGACTCTTCAGCTCAACCAGCTGAAGCTTCTTCAACACAACTCAACCCAACAAGGTGGATGCTCAACCCCAACTCAACCAGCTGGAGACTCTTCAGCCCAACTTAACCCAACCCAACCCGGTCTGGTGGAAGATGTCCCTGCCCATGGGTTGATGGAACTGGATGATCCCGTTGGTCCTGCCCCACACAAACCATCCCATAATTCCCTGCTCTCCATCTCAACCTCCTCCTACCTTAGACTTGATCAGCTGCTCCACGTTGGCGCTGAGGTCGTCCAGCTCCAGCTTGAGCTCGCTCTTCTCCTTCTCCAGCTTCTGCTTGACTCGCTGGAGGTTGTCCAGCTGCTCTCCCAGCTCGGCCACGCTGTCGGCGTGTTTCTTCCTCAGCGCGGCCGCCGTGGCCTCGTGCTGCAGCGTGGCCTCCTCCAGGTCCCTCCTCAGCTTCTGGAATTCCGCCTCCCTCTTCTTGTTGAGCTCCAGCTGGGCCGAGGTGGCGCCTCCGGCCTCCTCCAGCCGCTCGCTGAGCTCCTCCAGCTCCCGCGACAGCTCCGAGCGTTGCTTCTCCACCTTGGCTCGGCCCGTCCGCTCGGCCTCCAGCTCCTCCTCCAGCTCCTCGATCCGCGCCTGCGTGCCAAGAAAGTGCTGGGTTGGGATCCACCAAATCCCTCCACTCAACCCAACCCAAGCAGCTTGGGACGCTTTAACCCAACTCAACTCAACCCAACCCAACCCAACCCAACCCAACAACTGGAGACCATTCAAGTAAGCCCAACCAGTTGGAGACCCAACCCAACCAGCTGGAGATCATTCAAGTCAACCCAAACCACATGGAGACCCAACCCAACTCAACCAGCTGGAGATCGTTCAAGTCAACCCAACCAGTTGGAGATCCAACCCAACTCAACCAGCTGGAGATTGTTCAAGTCAATCCAACCAGTTGGAGACCCAACCCAACCCAACAACTGGAGACCATTCAAGTAAGCCCAGCCAGCTGGAGACCATTCAAGTCAACCCGACCAGTTGGAGACTCTTCAACCCCACCAAAACCAACCCATCTAAGTGGAGCCTCTTCTACTCAGCCCAACCACCTTGACACTCTCCAATGCAACCATCAGGTTTACTCTTCAACCCAACCCAACCACCTGGAGGTTCTCCAGTCCAACCCAAACAGACACGGAGCCAACTTTTCCCCCCCCACCTGTAGCTCCTTCAGTTTTTTCTGGAGCTGCAGAGCCAGGGCCTGCTCGTCCTCGATCCTGCTGTTCTGCTGGTGGATCTCAAACTCCTTCCTGTGGAGGAAGGGGAGGCAGGTGAGGCCTCACCTGTGACCCTCGACTGGACCTCACCTGGCAGGAGGATCCAGCCTCACTTCTTGAGCTTCTCCTCCAGCTGCTGCTTGTCGTTCTCCAGATCCATGATGTTCTCCTGGGTCAGCTTCAGGTCGCCTTCCAGTTTTCTCTTGGCCCGTTCCAGGTCCATCCTGATCTTCTTCTCCTGCTCCAGGGAGCCTTCGAGCTGTGAGGGAACCCAGAAATGAGGAGAAACCTCAACTTTTGCTCCTCTTCACCCCGGAAGTTCCTCGGGAGGTCCTGGGGTGGGTCCAGCCACACTCACGTCGTCCACTTGCTGTTCCAGCTTGACCTTGCCCTTGGTCAAGGTGTTGACTTTGTCTTCCTCGGCCTGCAGGTCGTCCAGGGTCTGCTGGTGGGATTCCTGCAGAGCTTTCTTCTCCTTGGCCAGTTTGGCGATGCTCTCGTCCAGCCCCGCCATCTCCTCCGTCAGGTTCTTGACCTGTGGGAGGAGGGTCCAGGGTGGGGCGGAGTCGGGGCAGGTTGATGTTCACCTCAGCCAATGAGGTTGTTTCAAAGCAGGGGAACCCAAAGGATCTTGGGTATTCTCGGTGAGCTCAACCCAATCAACGTTGGATCTTCTCAACCTGCCTTGGGTATCCTCAACCCAACCCAGCCTTGGGTGTCTTCAACTCAATATCTCATGTCTTCTGCACCCACCTCAACCATCCTTGGTCATCCCAACTCAACCCAGCCCAACACAACTCAACTCAACCTAACCATCCTTGGTCATCTCAACCCAACCCAACCAATTTGTGTCTCACCAACCCAACTCAACCCAACCATCCTTGGTTGTCTCAACCCAACCCAACCCAACCAATTTGTGTCTCACCAACCCAACTCAACCCAACCATCCTTGGTCATCCCAACCCAATCCAACTCAACCCAACCCAACCAATTTATGTCTCCTCAACCCAACCATCCTTGGTCATCTCAACCCAACCCATCCCAACCCAACCAGCCTTGAGTCTCCTCAACCCAACCCAACAAGGCTGAGCAGACTCAAGTCCCCTCACCTTGAGGCCAAGGCCTCTCCCCACCCTCACCTTGTTTTCGGTGGCGTGTTTCTCCTTCTCCACCTTGGCCAGGGTCAGCTCCAGGTCATCAATGTCCTTCTTCAGCTCCGAGCACTCGTCCTCCAGCTTCCTCTTCTTGGCCGTCAGCTCGGCGTTCATCTCCTCCTCATCCTCCAGCCTCTCGGTCAGCTCCTTCACCTTGGCCTCCAGCTGGATCTTGTTCTTGATCAGTTGGTCACAGCGCTCCTCGGCGTCGTTCAGGTTGTCCTGCTCCTGTTGGGGGGGGCGGGGGGGGGGTGAGGCGGGGTCATCCCAGGGGGTGGTGGGGGTGGTGGGGGTGGTGGTCACCCCCATGGCGTGGGGTTTTTTTTGGGGGGTGATCTCACTCACAGCCTGCACTTGCAGCTGGAGGTCGTTCTTCTCCTGCAGCATGGACACCATCTTCTCCTCCAGCTCCTTCCGCCGCGCCTCCGACTTCTCCAGGGCGTCCTTGAGCCGCCCGTACTCCTCCTTCATGTTCTGCTCCAGGAGAGACCCCGAGGGGGTCAGAGACCCTCACCCAACACCCCCAAACCATCGGTGATCCCGCCCTGCCCCACCCACTCCTCCCACCTGCATCTCCTTCTCCGTCTCGGCGCTCTTCAACAAGGGCTTGATCTTGAAGTAGAGCTTCATCCACGGCCAGTTCTTCACGCCCATGAAGGCCCGGAGGTTCCACTGGATCACCAGCAGCGCGTCCCTACGACGAGGAGGAAGAGGAGGAGGAGGAGGGCACAGGTGCCACCACGTCCCCAAGCAGGTGAGCAGGTGAGCAGAAAGTCCAACCCCGCCTCACCGGCGCTCCACGATCTTCTTGAACTCGAGGCGCATGAGCTGCCCCCGCGCCCGCGCCTGGATTCGCGTGAGGATGCGGGAAAGGCGCTCGTCCCGCATCTCCTCCAGCTGCCCCAGGAGCCCCGCCTTGAAGAAGACCTGAGGGGAGGGACAGGTGGACACGGGGATGGACAGGTGGACACGGGGATGGACATGGGGATGGACAGGTGGACATGGGGATGGACAGGTGGATATGGGGATGGACAGGTGGACAGGTGATGGACATGGGGAGGGACAGATGGACACAGGGATGGAGAGATGGACATAGGGATGGACAGGTGGACACGGGGAGGGACAGGTGGACAGGGGATGGACAGGTGGACACGGGGATGGACAGGTGGACACAGGGAGGGACAGGTGGACATGGGGAGGGACAGGTGGATATGGAGATGGACACAGGGATGGACACGGGGATGGACAGGTGGACACAGGGATGGACAGGTGGACACGGTGATCCTGGGACCACGAGGTCCACGTTCACCTTGGATGGTGGCACCACAGGTGACAGAGACCCCACGGCCTCACCTTGGTGTGCCCAAACTTGTACTGGTTGTGGTCGATGTCGATGGAGCCCAGGAGTTTCTCGGCGCCTTTGCGGCTGTCGATGAACTGCCCCTCGGGGATGGCCGCGGGGTTCAGGATGCGGTACCTGGGGGTCAGACAGGACGTGACCCCCCGAGTTCAGCCCCGGTGGGGTCGTCCCCTGTCCCCAAACCCCCTCCTGGTCCCCACCGCTGGCGGAAGTCCCCGTAGAGGATGCGGTTGGGGAAGCCCTTGCGGCAGATGCGGATTCCCTCCAGGACCCCGTTGCAGCGGAGCTGGTGCATGACCAGGGCGTTGTCCATCACACCTGGATGGGGGGGATGGGATACAGGTGAGGGGTCAACCACGAGCCACGCCCACACCCCAACCTCCCCTCCCCACCCTGGGCTCACCCGGCTCCTTCCGCTCGTTGGGGACGAGGCAGCGGACGAAGTGGGGGTGGGTGGTCTTGAGGTTGGCCATCAGCTTGTTGAGGTTCTCCTGGCGAGGAGAGGGGAGGGTGACCAATGGGAGAGCGGGGGAGGGGCCGAGGGGAGGTGGGACCACCCTCCACACCGGGGGTTCTCCTCCCCCCGCCCCACAGAGGATCCAGGGCGGGTCCCTCACCCGGTGCAAGGCTGAGACCGTCTGGAAGGAGGAACCTTTCTTCTTGGCTCCTTTGCCCTTCCCGCTGTCGCCACCTGCCGAGGAGAGCGCTGGGGTGAGGTGGGGACAATGACAACCCCCCCGTGGGCGTTGTCTTCTCCACCCCTTCCATCACCCACCAGAATCCGCCCCGGCGTAGTTGGAGAAGAGGTGGGCCAAGAGCTTGAGGGCGGATTTCTGGTAGAGCCCCACCACGGTCTCGTTGAGGGGGTCCTTGTTCTTCTCCAGCCAGCCCAGGATGTTGTAGTCCACGGTGCCGGCGTAGTGCACGAGCGAGAAATGAGCCTCGGACTTGCCCTTGACGTTCCGCGGCTTGCCGAAATTGGCCGACTTGCCCAGGTGGTTGTCGTAGAGTTTGGACTTGAAGGTCATGTCCGAGGCCTTGGGGAACATGCACTCCTCCTCCAGGATGGACATGATCCCCATGGGCTGGGGACAAGCGGATCTCGTCGGCCGGAGAGGACGCACCGAGGACACCCCAAAATCTGCTCGTGGGGCACCCAACTGGATGGGTCCTCATCCCTCAACCCCCCGAGCCCCCCGAGCCCCCCGGGGTGGTGGCACCTTCTCGATGAGGTCGATGCAGGCCTGCAGGTCCATGCCGAAGTCGATGAACTCCCACTCGATGCCCTCCTTCCTGTACTCCTCCTGCTCCAGCACGAACATGTGGTGGTTGAAGAATTGCTGCAGTTTCTCGTTGGTGAAGTTGATGCAGAGCTGCTCAAAGCTGTTGAACTGGGGGAGGAGAGGGAGGGGTGGGGGGGTGGAGGCTGTAGGGTCAACTCAACACTCAATGGGGTCAACTCAACACTCAATGGGGTCAACTGAACACTCAACGGGGTCAACTCAACACCCAATGGGGTCAACTCAACACCCAATGGGGTCAACTCAACTCCCAATGGGGTCAACTCAACACTCAGTGGGGTCAACTCAACACTCAACGGGGTCAACTCAACTCCCAATGGGGTCAACTCAGCACTCAATGGGGTCAACTCAACACCCAACGGGGTCAACTCAACACCCAATAGGGTCAACTCAACTCCCAATGGGGTCAACTCAGCACTCAATGGGGTCAACTCAACACCCAATGGGGTCAGCTCAACACTCAGCGGGGTCAACTCAACAACCAATGGGGTCAACTCAACAACACCCAATGGGGTCAACTCAGTCCATGGGGTCAACTCAAAAACCAACGGGGTCAACTCAACTCTCAATGGAGTCAACTCAACACTCAATGGGGTCAACTCATCAATACCCAATGGGGTCAACTCAACACTCAATGGGGTCAACTCATCAACACTCAATGGGGTCAACTCATCAACACCCAATGGGGTCAACTCAACACTCAGTGGGGTCAACTGAACACTCAACGGGGTCAACTCAACACCCAATGGGGTCAACTGAACACCCAACGGGGTCAACTGAATCCATGGGGTCAACTCAACACCCAATGGGGTCAACTCAACACTCAACGGGGTCAACTCAACACCCAATGGGGTCAACTCAACTCCCAATGGAGTCAACTCAACACTCAATGGGGTCAACTCAACTCTCAACGGGGTCAACTCAACACCCAATGGGGTCAACTCAACACCCAACGGGGTCAACTCAACAACCAATGGGGTCAACTCAACAACACCCAATGGGGTCAACTCAGTCCATGGGGTCAACTCAACACCCAACAGGGTCAACTGAGTCCATGAGTCAACTCAACACTCAGTGGGGTCAACTCATCAACACCCAATGGGGTCAACTCAACACTCAGTGGGGGCAACAGAACATCCAGTGAGATCAGTGGGGCCAAGATGAGACCCAAAGGGTTCCAAACGATGCCCAGTGTGGTCAAGAGGACCAACTCAACACCCAAAGGGCTCAACGCCCAATGGCATCCATGAGATCAACACTCAACGATGCCAACTCAAAGACCCAAATCCCCCCCCGAGGTTTCACCGTGAAGCTGCGGGAGATCCACTCAACACCCAACCAGCTCAAAGGCACCCCCGAAACGCCCAAGGCCGCTGCCCCGCCCCGAGCCTCACGTCGAAGATCTCGAATCCGGCGATGTCCAGGACGCCGATGAAATATTGCCGCGGCTGCTTGGTGTCCAGAGAGTTGTTGATCCTCACCACCATCCAGTTGAACATCTTCTCGTAGATGGCCTTGGCCAAGGCGCCGATGGAGTAGTAGACCTGCTGGACGCTCTGGCCCTTGGTCACGTACTCGTTGCCCACCTTGACGCGCGGGTGGCACAAACCCTTGAGGAGGTCGGCCGAGTTCAGCCCCATCAGGTACGCGGATTTGTCGGCATCTGCGGAGCGGGACAGGCGCGCTCAGGTGTGACCTCACCTGGTGAGCCCACCCTGAGGCGTCACCCCCCCATCCCTCGTCCCGACTCGCCTTCGGTGCCGTCGGGCTCCGCCTGCTCCTCCCGCTGCTTCTGCTTGAATTTCATGTTGCCGAAGTGCATGATGGCGCCCGTCAGCTTGTAGACGCCGGCCTTCTCCTCGGCCGTGAAGCCCAGGACATCAAAGGCACTCTGGGAAGGGGGGAGGGGCGGGGCCAGGTGAGGGCGTGGCCTCTGCTGTGATGGTCACCAGGCGAGGGTAACACCCACTGGCCTTGCACTCGTTGGCCAATGGGGACACATCCAGCCATGGGCTCGTCCATGGACGTGTTGGTTTGTCCATGGCCCATTGGTCCAGCTCAGGACTCGTTAATTCCTGGATCCATCCATGCATCCATCATCCATCCATCATCCATCATCCATCCATCATCCATCATCCATCATCCATCATCCATCCATCATCCATCCATCATCCATCATCCATCATCCATCATCCATCATCCATCATCCATCATCCATCCATCATCCATCCATCATCCATCATCCATCCATCCATCATCCATCCATCCATCATCCATCATCCATCATCCATCCATCATCCATCCATCATCCATCCATCATCCATCCATCATCCATCATCCATCCATCATCCATCCATCCATCATCCATCATCCATCCATCCATCATCCATCCATCCATCATCCATCATCCATCATCCATCCATCATCCATCATCCATCATCCATCCATCCAACCATCCATCATCCATCCATCATCCATCATCCATCCATCATCCATCCATCCATCATCCATCCATCATCCATCATCCATCCATCATCCATCCATCATCCATCATCCATCATCCATCCATCATCCATCCATCATCCATCCATCATCCATCATCCATCATCCATCATCCATCCATCCATCATCCATCATCCATCATCCATCATCCATCATCCATCCATCCATCATCCATCATCCATCATCCATCCATCCATCATCCATCATCCATCATCCATCATCCATCCATCCATCCATCCATCATCCATCCATCATCCATCATCCATCCATCATCCATCCATCATCCATCATCCATCATCCATCATCCATCCATCCATCATCCATCATCCATCATCCATCATCCATCATCCATCCATCCATCCATCATCCATCATCCATCCATCATCCATCCATCATCCATCATCCATCCATCCATCATCCATCATCCATCATCCATCCATCCATCATCCATCATCCATCATCCATCATCATCCATCATCCATCATCCATCCATCATCCATCCATCATCCATCATCCATCCATCCATCCATCCATCCATCATCCATCCATCCATCATCCATCATCATCCATCATCCATCATCCATCCATCATCCATCCATCATCCATCATCCATCATCCATCCATCATCCATCATCCATCATCCATCATCCATCATCCATCATCATCCATCATCCATCATCCATCCATCATCCATCCATCATCCATCCATCATCCATCCATCCATCCATCATCCATCCATCATCCATCATCCATCATCCATCCATCATCCATCATCCATCCATCCATCATCCATCCATCATCCATCATCCATCATCCATCATCCATCCATCATCCATCCATCATCCATCCATCATCATCCATCATCCATCATCCATCCATCATCCATCCATCATCCATCATCCATCATCCATCCATCCATCATCCATCATCCATCCATCATCCATCCATCCATCCATCCATCATCCATCATCCATCATCCATCCATCATCCATCCATCCATCATCCATCCATCCATCATCCATCCATCCATCCATCATCCATCCATCATCCATCCATCCATCATCCATCCATCCATCCATCCATCATCCATCCATCATCCATCCATCCATCATCCATCCATCATCCATCATCCATCATCCATCCATCATCCATCATCCATCATCCATCCATCCATCCATCCATCATCCATCCATCATCCATCATCCATCATCCATCCATCCATCATCCATCCATCATCCATCCATCCATCATCCATCCATCCATCCATCCATCATCCATCCATCATCCATCCATCATCCATCCATCCATCCATCCATCCATCATCCATCCATCATCCATCATCCATCATCCATCATCCATCCATCATCCATCATCCATCATCCATCATCCATCCATCCATCATCCATCCATCCATCATCCATCCATCCATCCATCATCCATCCATCATCCATCCATCATCCATCCATCCATCCATCCATCCATCATCCATCCATCATCCATCCATCCATCCATCATCCATCCATCATCCATCATCCATCCATCCATCCATCCATCATCCATCATCCATCATCCATCATCCATCATCCATCCATCCATCATCCATCATCCATCCATCCATCCATCATCCATCCATCATCCATCCATCATCCATCCATCCATCCATCCATCCATCATCCATCCATCATCCATCATCCATCCATCATCCATCCATCATCCATCATCCATCATCCATCCATCATCCATCATCCATCCATCATCCATCCATCATCCATCCATCCATCATCCATCCATCATCCATCATCCATCCATCATCCATCCATCATCCATCATCCATCCATCCATCCATCATCCATCCATCCATCATCCATCATCCATCATCCATCCATCATCCATCATCCATCCATCATCATCCATCATCCATCATCCATCATCCATCATCCATCATCCATCCATCCATCATCCATCATCCGTCATCCATCCATCCATCATCCATCATCCATCATCCATCCATCATCATCCATCATCCATCATCCGTCATCCATCCATCCATCATCCATCATCCATCCATCCATCATCCATCCATCCATCATCCATCATCCATCCATCCATCATCCATCCATCCATCCATCCATCCATCATCCATCCATCCATCATCCATCATCCATCATCCATCATCCATCCATCCATCCATCATCCATCCATCATCCATCATCCATCCATCCATCATCCATCCATCCATCCATCATCCATCCATCATCCATCATCCATCCATCCATCATCCATGGACTCATCCCTCCCTCCTCCCACCCCTCCCCCCACCCCTCCCCTCACCCCTCACCCCTCCCCTCCCCCACTCACATCGGTGGCCATCAGCTCCTCGGCGTCGTCGATGGACGCCACGCTCACCTCTCCCTGGGACACGTAGCCGTAGTCGTAGGGGTTGGAGGTGACGAGCAGCATCTCTGGTGTGGGATGGAGACCCCCCTGAGCATTCCCAGAATCCCAAATCCCCCCCAAATTTCCCTTTTGGGTGGGAAGGAGCAGCCCCCGGGGCCGGGCTCACCCAGCAGCTCCGGCTTCTTGTTGGAGAGGATCTGGTAGAAGATGTGATAATTGCGCTCGGCCTTGAGCTGGAAGATGACGCGGGATTTCTCCAGCAGGTCTGCGAGGGGGGATGGGGGGGGGGGGGATGAGTGAGGAGGGGGTTGGGGACGGACGGACGGACGGAGCCCAACCCCCCCCCCCCCCCCCCCCCCCCGTGGGCACTCACAGGTCTCGATGTCGGCCGACGCCAACTTCCCGGTGGCCCCGAAGTGGATCCGGATGAATTTCCCCTGGAGGGGGGGGAGGGTTGTGTGGGGCCAGAGGTGGGACCCCACAGGACCCATAGAGAGACCCTGCCCCATAGACCCCACCCCACAGGGCCCATAGAGAGACCCTGCCCCATAGATCCCACCCCACAGGACCCATAGAGAGACCCTGCCCCATAGATCCCACCCCACAGGACCCATAGAGAGACCCTGCCCCATAGATCCCACCCCCCAGGACCCATAGAGACACCCTGCCCCATAGATCCCACCCCATAGACCCCACCCCACAGGACCCATAGAGAGACCCTGCCCCATAGATCCGACCCCATAGACCCCACCCCACAGGGCCTAGAGAGAGACCCTGCCCCATAGATCCCGCCCCACAGGGCCCATAGAGAGACCCTGCCCCATAGATCCCACCCCATAGATCCCACCCCATAGACCCTGCCCCATAGATCCCGCCCCATAGACTCCATCCCATGAACATCATACAAAGATCCTGCCCCATAAACCCCATCCCATAGACCCCACCCCCATTCCCCGCCCCCCATTCCCCGCCCCCATTCCCCGCCCCACTCACGAATCTGGAGGAGTTGTCGTTCCTCACGGTCTTGGCGTTGCCGAAGGCCTCGAGCGCGGGGTTGGCCTGGATGATTTGATCCTCCAGGGTGCCCTGGGTGGGTGGGGGTTGGGTTGGGGGGGTTGGGTGACACCACAGGTGTGGACACGCCCAGGTGACCCCACCCCTCCCCCCGAGGGGGGCGTGGCCAGTACCTTGCTGCTGTTGGCCGCCTCCTTCTTGCGGTCGCCGATGGCGGCGATGCTGGCGAAGTATTGGATGACGCGTTTGGTGTTCACCGTTTTCCCCGCCCCCGACTCGCCCCTGGGGGGGAGAGGTCACCTGAGGGGGTCACCTGGCGGGGGGAGGGGTCAGCTGATCCCACCCCACACCTGTGTGGGGAGGGGGGCGGGGCACTCACGTGATGAGGATGGATTGGTTCTCACGGTCTGTGGGGGGAGAGAGGGGGGGAGGGGGGTGAGGACGGGGCTTCAAAGCGCACCTGTACAGGTGAGGAGCAGGTCAAGGTGATGTGGGGGGGATTGGGGAGCTCCACCTGCCCAGGTGAGCACAGGGTTGGGAGGTGTGGAGGGTCTTTGGGGGGGGGTCTCCAACCTTTCCCAGGTAAGGTGGGACAAGATTTGGGGGGGTCTTGGGGTGGGGGATGGGGGTCTCCACCTGCCCAGGTGAGCACCAGGTCAGGTGGGACCAGGTCGGGGATCTTGGGGGGTCTCCACCTGCCCAGGTGAGCACAGGGCTGGGAAGTGTGGAGGGTCTTTGGGGGGGGGTCTCCAACCTTTCCCAGGTAAGGTGGGACAAGATTTGGGGGATTTGGGGGTGGGGGGTCTCGGGGGGGGTTCCCACCCCTCCAGGTGCGTCCCGGCTCAGGTGTGACCAGACTGTGACAATTTGGGGAATTTTGGGTTCTCTTCTCTCCCAGTTGAGATTGGTCAAAAACTGGGAGGAACTACTGGGGGACTTGGATGTCCCCAGGTGAGCCCAGGTGAGCCCCAGATGTCTCCAGGTGAGCCCCAGATGTCTCCAGGTGTCCCCAGGTGTCCCCAGGTGAGCCCTAAGTGTCCCCAGATATGCTCAGGTGAGCTCTAAGTGTCCCCAGGTGAGCCCCCAGGTGTGCCCACGTGTCCCCAGGTGTCCCCAGCTGACTCCAGGTGTGCCCAGGTGAGCCCCGGTTGTCCCCAGGTGTGCCCAGATGTGCCCAGGTGAGCTTTAAGTGTCCCCAGCTGTCCCCAGCTGTCCACAGGTGAGTCCCCAGGTGTGCCCAGGTGTCCCCAGCTGTCCCGAGGTGTCCCCAGGTGAGTTCCCAGGTGTCCCCAGGTGTGCCCAGGTGAGCTCTAAGTGTCCCCAGGTGTTCCCACCTGCCCCCAGATGTGTCCCCAGCCCCAGGTGAGTCCCCAGGTGTGCCCAGGTGTGCCCAGGTGTCCCCAGGTGAGCCCCAGGTGTCCCCAGGTGTGCCCAGGTGGGTCCCAGGTGTCCCCAGGTGAGTCCCCAGCTGTCCCCAGGTGTGCCCAGGTGTGCCCAGGTGAGCTCTAAGTGTCCCCAGGTGTCCCCAGGTGTGCCCAGGTGAGCTCTAAGTGTCCCCAGCTGTCCCCAGGTGTCCCCAGGTGTGCCCAGGTGTGCCCAGGTGAGTCCTCAGCTGTCCCCAGGTGAGTCCCCAGGTGTGCCCAGCTGTCCCCAGCTGTCCCCAGGTGTGCCCAGGTGTGCCCTCACCTGTCAGCATGTACTGGTAGGCGTTGTCGGAGATGGAGAAGATGTGGGGCGGGACCTCGTTGCGTTTCTTGCCCCGGTACGCGGCCACCACTTGGGGGTCGTACACGGGGAGCCACTTGTAGGGGTTGACGGTGACGCAGAACAGCCCCGAGTAGGTCTGGGGGGGGGAGGGGCGGTCAGGGGACACCCCCCGGGACAGGTGAGGGGGAGGGGACAGCCAGGTGTGCGGGGGGACAGACAGGTGAGGGGGTTTGGGGGGGTCTAGGGGGGGTTTAGGGGTCCAAAAATTCGATATTTTGGGTCTGGGGGGGCAAATTTGGGGTCCCAGGTTTGGATATTTTGGGTCTGGGGGGGATTGGGGGGGTGGGGACATCCCCCAGGGACAGGTGTGGGGGAGGGGACAGACAGGTGAGGGGTTTTGGGGGGTCCAGGGGGGGTTTAGGGGTCCCAGGTTTGGATCTTTTGGGTCTGGGGGGGGGTCCCTGTCCCCATTTTTAGGGTTTTCCCTCCCCATTTTTTTATGGCCCCCTCCCCATTTTAGCCCTCCCCCTCCCCCATTTTCGGGTTCCCCTGATTTTTAGGGTTCTCCCCCCATTTTTGGGGTCTCCCCCTCCCCATTTTCACTCTCCCCTCCCCAATTTTTGGTGTCTCCCCCCTTTTTTAGGGTCTCCCCCTCCCCATTTTTAGGGTTCTCCCCCTCCCCCATTTCCTCACCCCCCCTTTTTTAAGGGCTCCCCCCCATTTTCGGTGTCTCCCCCTCCCCATTTGGGTCTCTCCCCCTCCCCATTTTTGGTGTCCCCCTCCCCATTTTTAGGGTCTCCCCTCCCCATTTTTAGGGTCTCCCCTCCCCATTTTCAGTCTCCCCCCTCCCCATTTTCGGTGTCTCCCCCTCCCCATTTTAGGGTCTCCCCCCCCCCATTTTCGGTGTCTCCCCCTCCCCATTTTCTGTGTCCCCCTCCCCATTTTTCGAGGTTTCTCTCCCCATTTCAGTCTCCCCCTCCCCATTTTCAGTCTCCCCCTCCCCATTTTCGGTGTCTCCCCCTCCCCATTTTAGGGTCTCCCCCCCCCCCATTTTCGGTGTCTCCCCCTCCCCATTTTCTGTGTCCCCCTCCCCATTTTTCGAGGTTTCTCTCCCCATTTTCAGTCTCCCCCTCCCCATTTTCGGTGTCTCCCCCTCCCCCCATTCCCATTTCTGTACATTTCTCCCTGTTTCTCTATTTTGGGGAGGGGTCTCACGTAGATCATCCAGGCCCGGTAGCGCTCGCGGAGGTTGAAGAGCACGGCGGGCTCGTGCAGGAAGGTCAGCATGGCCATGTCCTCCATCCTGTCAAACTTGGGGGGGTTCTGCTGCAGCACCTGCCCCTCCCCCACCCTCACCGTCTGCGGGGGGGGGAGGGGTCACCGGGCTGAGGTGGCTCCTCCCCTCCCCCACACACACACACACTGATGTCACCTGTGCCGCACCTGTGCAGCCTTGGTCACCCCAACCCCCCAACCCCCCCCAAAAAAAATGGTCCCGTGAGAGACCCCCCGGGACACCCCAAAATGTCCCCAAGGTCCTCAAAATGTCCCCAAAATGTCCCCAAATCTCCCCAAAATGTCCCCAAAATCTCCCCAAATGTCCCCAAAATGTCCCCAAATGTCCCCAAATGTCCCCAAATGTCCCCAAAATGTCCCCAAATCTCCCCAAAATGTCCCCAAAATCTCCCCAAATGTCCCCAAAATGTCCCCAAATGTCCCCAAATGTCCCCAAATGTCCCCAAAATGTCCCCAAATGTCCCCAAATGTCCCCAAAATGGACCCAAATGGCCCCAAAATGTCCCCCAAATGTCCTCAAATGTCCCCAAATGTCCCCAAAATGTCCCCAAATGTCTCAAAATGTCCCAAAATGGCCTCAAATGTCCCCTAAATGTCCCCAAATCTCCCCTAAATGTCCCCAAAAGTCCCCAAATGTCCCCAAAATCTCCCCAAATCTCCCCAAAATGTCCCCAAATGTCCCCCCAAAATGACCCCAAATATCCCCATCCCCCCTAAATGTCCCCTAAATGTCCCCAAATGTCCCCAAATGTCCCCAAATCTCCCCTAAATGTCCTCCAAATCTCCCCCCAATGTCCTCAAATGTCCCCAAATCTCCCCTAAATATCCCCAAATTGTCCCCAAATGTCCCCAAATGTCCCCAAAAGTGTCCCCAAATGTCCTCAAATGTCCCCAAATGTCCCCAAATGTCCCCTAAATGTCCTCAAATGTCCCCAAATGTCCCCAAATGTCCCCTAAATGTCCTCAAATGTCCCCAAATGTCCCCAAATGTCCCCAAATGTCCCCTAAATGTCCTCCAAATGTCCCCAAAATGACCCCCAAATGTCCCCAAATCTCCCAAAATGTCCCCAAAATGTCCCCCAATGTCCCGAAATGTCCCCAAACATCCCCCAATATCCCCAAATGTCCCCAAATCTCCCCAAATCTCCCCAAATGTCCCCCAATGTCCCCCTAAATGTCCCCAAATGTCCCCAAATGTCCCCAAAATCTCCCCTAAATGTCTCAAAATGTCCCAAAATGGCCTCAAATGTCCCCCCAAATGTCCCCACATGTCCCCAAATGTCCCCCAAATGTCCCCAAAATCTCCCCCAAATCTCCCCAAAATGTCCCCAAATGTCCCCCCAAAATTACCCCAAATATCCCCATCCCCCCTAAATGTCCCCTAAACGTCCCCAAATGTCCCCAAATCTCCCCTAAATCTCCCCAAAATGTCCCCAAATCTCCCCAAATTGTCCCCAAATGTCCCCAAAATGTCCCCCCCCCCGTCCCCCCCCGTCCCCGCTGTCACCTCCCCCAGCTCGGTCTCCACGGTCACGCTGTCGCCATCTCTGTCCTTCACTCGCCCGCGGACGAACTCGAGCGTGGGGTGGGGCACGAAGCACTCGGCGCGGGGATCGAACGGGCGAGTGGTGGCCGCCAGGCGCTCGCGCTCGTCCGGCCGCAGGAACGGAGCGGCGGGACCCAGAGCGGCCAGCACGGCGTCGGTCATGGCTACCAGGGACAGGAGTGGGCTACCATGGCTACCAGGGACAGGGATTGGGCTACCATAGACAGGGATTGGGCTACCATAGACAGGGATTGGGCTACCATGGCACCACAGCCATCCCTGACCCCCCAGAGCGGCCAGCACGGCGTCGGTCATGGCTACCAGGGACAGGAGTGGGCTACCATGGCTACCAGGGACAGGGATTGGGCTACCATAGACAGGGATTGGGCTACCAGGGACAGGAGTGGGCTACCATGGCTACCAGGGACAGGGATTGGGCTACCATAGACAGGGATTGGGCTACCATGGCACCACAGCCATCCCTGACCCCCCAGAGCGGCCAGCACGGCGTCGGTCATGGCTACCAGGGACAGGGATTGGGCTAGCAGAGATGGGATTGGGCTACCATGGCTACCATAGACAGGGATTGGGCTAGCAGAGATGGGATTGGGCTACCAGGGACAGGGATTGGGCTACCAGTGACAGGAGTGGGCTACCATGGCTACCTGGAACAGGGATTGGGCTACCATGGCACCACAGCCATCCCTGACCCCCCAGAGCGGCCAGCACGGAGTCGGTCATGGCTACCGGAGACAGTAGTGGGCTACCATGGCTACCAGGGACAGGGATTGGGCTACCAGAGACAGGAGTGGGCTACCATGGCTATCGGAGACGGGGATTGGGCTAGCAGAGACAGGGATTGGGCTACTGGGGATGGGGATTGGGCTACCATGGCTACCGGGGATGGGATCGGGCTACCATGGCTACCATAGACAGGGATTGGGCTAGCAGAGACAGGAGTGGGCTACCATGGCTACCAGGGACGGGGATTGGGCCACCATGGCCCTCGTGGCCATCCCTGGCCCCACACCGCCCCCCCCTCACCTGCAGTCCGTGGGTCCCGTGGGTCGGAGGGAGAGAACTGGGGGGACACGGGGGGGTGAGGGGGGACCTGTGCCCCACAGAGCCCTGAGCCCCATAGATCCTATAAACCCCATAGACCCCACAGAGCCCTGTGCCCCATAGATCCCATAAACCCCATAGATCCCACAGAGCCCTGTGCCCCATAGATCCCTGTGCCCCATAGACCCCACAGAGCCCTGTGCCCCACACAGCCCTGTGCCCCATAGATCCTATAAACCCCATAGACCCCATAGAGCCCTGTGCCCCATAGATCCCTGTGCCCCATAGATCCCACAGAGCCCTGTGCCCCACACAGCCCTGTGCCCCATAGACCCCACAGAGCCCTGTGCCCCATAGATCCCTGTGCCCCACAGATCCCACAAACCCAACACATCCCTGTGCCCCATAGACCCTATAAACCCCATAGACCCCATAGATCCTTGTGCCCCACAGGTGTGCCCCGTAGACCCCACAAAACCCCTGTGACCCCATAGACCCCACAGCCTTCACGTGCACCCCCACAGACCCTATGGGACCCACAGAACCCCCCCATAGACCCCACACCTTCCCCACGCACCCCACAGGCTGCCGGTGTGACCCATAACCCACCCTGCGCCCCACAGAGCCCCGTACACCCCATAGACCTCCTGTGCCCCATAGATCCCCTGTGCACCCCATAGAGACCCCCTATGTGACCCACAACCCACCCCGTGCCCCATAGAGACCCCCTGTGTGCCCCATAGATCTCCCGTGCACCCCATAGACCTCCTGTGCCCCATAGATCCCCCTGTGCACCCCATAGATCCCCACACACCCCATAGACCCCACACATCCCATAGACCCTCACCCCATAGACCCCCGTGCCCCATAGACCCCCCCCATCCCGCCCCACACGCCCCCACCTTCCGTCTGTGCCCCACAGCAGCACCTGCGGCAGCCCCGCGGCCCCACAACTTTTATAGGGCGGTGTGGGGGGATGGGGGCGGGGGGAGGAGCTGGGGGGGGGAGGGGGCTGATAAAGGTGGGGGAGGGGCCGCCCCCACCCTTCCCCCCCCCTGGCGTCTCTATGGGGCCGAGGGGTCTGAGCCCCCCATGTTCACCCCATAGCGGGACTTGTGGGGTGATCTGGGGTCCCATTTGGGGCTCTCTATGGGGCAGGGACATTGGGGTCTCATTTGGGGGATTCTATGGGGCAGAGACAGGGGGTCCCATTGGGGGAGGGTCTATGGGGCAGGGGGGTCCCGGATTTAGGGGATTCAATGGGGCAGGCGATTCTATGGGGCAGGGACAGAGGGGTCTCGTATTTCGGGGATTCTATGGGCCAGGGGGGTCCCGTATTTTTTGGGTTTCTATGGGGCAGGGGGGTCCCTTTTAGGGGATTTTATGCGGCAGGAGTGTCCCGTACTTAGGGGATTCTATGGGGCAGGGGGATTCCATATTTCAGGGATTCTATGGGGCACGGATGGGGGGGGTCCCGTATTTTTGGGATTCTATGGGGGGGGGCAGGGACCGGGGGGGTCCCGGATTTTTTGGATTCTATGGATTGGGGCCGGGGGAGTCCTGTATTTCGGCGTTTCTATGGGGCACGGGATTCTATGGGGCAGGGCAGGGGGGTCCCGGATTTTTGCGTTTCTATGGGGCAGGGGGGTCCTGTATTAAGGGGATTCTATAGGGCAGGGCAGGGGGGTCCCATATTTTTGGGATTCTATGGGGCGGGGGTTTCTATGGGGCGGGGCCGGGGGGTCCCATATTTTTGGGTTTCTATAGGGCAGGGCAGGGGGGTCCCGTATTTCGGGGTTTCTATGGGGCAGGGGGTTCTATGGGGCACGGGATTCTATGGGGCAGAGCCAGGGGGTCCCGTATTTTTGGGATTCTATGGGGCGGAGGTTTCTATGGGGCGGGGCCGGGGGGTCCCATATTTCGGGGATTCCATGGGGCAGGGGGGTCCCGTATTTTTAGGATTCTATGGGGCAGGGGTTTCTATGGGGCCGGGGGGTCCCGGATTTTTGGGATTCTATGGGGCAGGGCCTGGGGGTCCCGGATTTTTGTATTTCTATGGGGCAGGGGTTTCTCTGGGGCGGGGCCGGGGGTCCCGTATTTTTGGGATTCCATGGGGCAGGGGTTTCTATGGGGCCGGGGGTCCCGTATTTTTGGGATTCTGTGGGGCAGGGGATTCTCTGGGGCGGGGCCGGGGGTCCCGGATTTTTGGGATTCTATGGGGCAGGGGATTCTATGGGGCCGGGGGGTCCCGGATTTTTGGGATTCTATGGGGCAGGGGTTTCTCTGGGGCGGGGCCGGGGGTCCCGGATTTTTGGGATTCTATGGGGCAGGGGGGTCCCGGATTTTTGTATTTCTATGGGGCAGGGGTTTCTCTGGGGCGGGGCCGGGGGTCCCATATTTTTGGATTTCTATGGGGCAGGGGATTCTATGGGGCGGGGCCGGGGGTCCCGTATTTTTGGGATTCTATGGGGCAGGGGATTCTATGGGTCAGGGGGGTCCCGTATTTTTAGGATTCTATGGGGCAGGGGATTCTCTGGGGCGGGGGCCGGGGGTCCCGGATTTTTAGGATTCTGTGGGGCAGGGGATTCTCTGGGGCGGGGCCGGGGGGTCCCTGGCCAGTGTCCCCACACCGGGGGGTGGTGACAGCCCGTCCGTGTCGCGGCTATATCGGGACATGGCCGCCCTTATCTCGCCCCTCGGGGGGGGGCCGTGGGGCCGCTGTGGGGCCGCTGTGGGGCCGCTGTGGGGCCGGGGGGGCCGGGGGGGCCTGGCCGCTGTCCCGGACACGGCTCCACTTTGTCACGGCCGCGGGGACAAAGTGACCTGGCCAGGTGACAAATTCCTGCGGGGGGAGGGGGAAGGGAGGGCACAAAGAGAGACCCCTCCCCCCCCCCCCGCCCTATGGGGATACAGGGGGGGCTGGGAGCCCCCTGGACACACCTGGGACCCCCCTGGACACACCTGGGACCCCCAAAGCACCTGGGACACCCCCCCGGACACCTGAGACCACCATGGACCCACCTGGGACCCACCTGGGACACCCCAAAGCACCTGGGACCCCCCCCCTCGGACACCTGGGACCGCTCAAATCACCTGGGACCCCCCTGGGACACACCTGGGACCCTCCTGGACCCCCCCCATGGACACCTGGGACCCCCCTGGGACACACCTGGGACCCCCATGGACCCCCTATGGACACCTGGGAACCCTCTCCCGGACACCTGGGACCCCCTGGGACCTCCCTGGGACCCCCCTGGGATATTCCTGGACACCTGAGACCCCCCCCAAAAACACCTGGGACCCCCCTGAACACACCTGAGGCCTCCCCCATGGACACCTGAGACCCCCCCCGGGACACACCTGGACACCTGAGACCACCATGGACACCTGGGACCCCCTGGAGACCCCCCTGGGACCCCCCCCCATGCACACCTGAGATCCCCCTGGGGACCTCCCTGGGACATTCCTGGACACCTGAGACCACCATGGACACCTGGGACCCCCCTCCCCCCACACCTGAGACCCCCAGGTAGAGAGGGGACCGTGGGACATTCTGAGACTTTTTGGGGACATTTTGGGGACACGGAGGGATGGGGGGGAGGGGGGACACGGAAGGGTGGAGAAGGTGGGGGAGGGGTTGGAGGGGGGGACATTGGGGGACATTGGGGGGACATGGGGGGTGGGGACATTGGGGGGTGGGGACATTGGGGGTGGGGACATTGGGGGTGGGGACATTGGGGGTGGGGACATTGGGGGACATTGGGGGGTGGGGGACATTGGGGACATGGGGGGGTGGGGACATTGGGGGACATTGGGGGGACATTGGGGGATGGGGACATTGGGGGGTGGGGACATTGGGGGTGGGGACATTGGGGGTGGGGACATTGGGGGACATTGGGGGGACATTGGGGGATGGGGACATTGGGGGTGGGGACATTGGGGGATGGGGACATTGCGGGGTGGGGACATGGGGGGTGGGGACATGGGGGGTGGGGACTCGTTTGGGGCCCAATGGGACCCCTCGGGTCCCCCCGGGCTCGGCTTCGAGCAGCGTCACCATGGCAACCGCGAGGGGGGGATGGGGATGGGGATGATGACGTCAATGACAACGATGACGATGATGACGATGATGATGACGTCAATGACAATGGCAATGATGATGACAGCGATGACAATGACGATGACGATGGTGATGATGACGATGATGATGACGTCAATGACGATGGTGATGATGATGATGACGTCAATGCCGATGCCGATGCTGACCTTCATTAGCGTTCATTGGCTTTGGTGGGTGGACAGGGGGCAACGCACCTGGGACAGCACCTGGGACAGCACCTGGCCATACTGGGAGGGGTCACATCTGAACTGGGAGGGTCCCAGTTGAACTGGGAGGGGTCTCAGATGAACTGGGAGGGGTCCCAGTAAACTGGGAGGGGTCTCAGTTGAACTGGGAGGGCTCAGGGCTGTACTGGGAGGGCTCAGGGCTGAACTGGGAGGGGTCCCAGTTGAACTGGGAGGGCTCAGGGCTGTACTGGGAGGGTCCCAGTTGAACTGGGAGGGGTCTCAGATGAACTGGGAGGGTCCCAGTTGAACTGGGAGGGGTCATGGCTGTACTGGGAGAGCTCAGGGCTGTACTGGGAGGGCTCAGGGCTGTACTGGGAGGGTCCCAGTTGAACTGGGAGGGGTCAGGGCTGAACTGGGAGGGGTCAGGGCTGTACTGGGAGGGTCCCAGTTGAACTGGGAGGGCTCAGGGCTGTACTGGGAGGGTCCCAGTTGAACTGGGAGGGCTCAGGGCTGTACTGGGAGGGTCCCAGTTGAACTGGGAGGGGTCAGGGCTGTACTGGGAGGGTCCCAGTTAAACTGGGAGGGGTCAGGGCTGTACTGGGAGGGCTCAGGGCTGAACTGGGAGGGTCCCAGTTGAACTGGGAGGGCTCAGGGCTGTACTGGGAGGGCTCAGGGCTGTACTGGGAGGGTCCCAGTTGAACTGGGAGGGCTCAGGGCTGTACTGGGAGGGCTCAGGGCTGTACTGGGAGGGTCCCAGTTGAACTGGGAGGGGTCAGGGCTGTACTGGGAGGGGTCAGGGCTGTACTGGGAGGGTCCCAGTTGAACTGGGAGCGGTCTCGGGGCTTTTCCTTTCACTTTCCCTTTCTGTTTCTGGAGGCGCCGTTGCGACACCGAGGTCACCGCGAGGTCCCTGGGGGGTGGCCGGGGGGTGTCACCTCAATGTCACCTCAATGTCACCTCGATGTCACCTCGATGTCACCTCAATGTCACCTCAATGTCACCTCGATGTCACCTCAATGTCACCTCGATGTCACCTCGATGTCACCTCGATGTCACCTCTGGGTCACCTCCGGCCCCGGGGGGACGGCTGAGAGCTGGAGGGGACAGAGGGGACAGAGGGGACGGGGGGGACGGGGGGGACAGGGAGGGGACAGGAGGGGACAATGAGGGGACAGGAGGGGACAGGGGGGGACAATGAGGGGACAGGGGGGGACAGAAGGGGACAGGGGGGGACAATGAGGGGACAGGGGGGGACAGGGGGGGGCAGGAGGGGACAGGGGGGGACAGGGGGGGACAGAGGGGGACAGGAGGGGACAGGAGGGGACAGGGGGGGACAGGGGGGGACGGGGGGGGACAGGGGGGGACAGGGGGGGACAATGGGGGGACAGGAGGGGACAGGGGGGGACAGGGGGGGACAGGGGGGACAGGGGGGGACAGGGGGGGACAGGGGGGGACAGGGGGGGGACAGGAGGGGACAGGGGGGGACAGGGGGGGACAGGGGGGGACAGGGGGGGACAGGAGGGGACAGGGAGGGGACAGGAGGGGACAGGGGGGGGACAGGAGGGGACAATGAGGGGACAGGAGGGGACAGGGGGGAACAGGGGGGGACAGGAGGGGACAGGGGGGGACAGGGGGGACAGGAGGGGACAGGAGGGGACGGGGGGGGACGGGGGGGACAGGGGGGGACAGGGGGGGACAATGAGGGGACAATGAGGGGACAGGGGGGGACAGGGGGGGACAGGGGGGGACAGGAGGGGACAGGAGGGGACAGGGGGGGACAGGGGGGGACGGGGGGGTGGGGCGGGAATGGGGACAAAGGGAACTTGGGCGAACTGGGAGGTGGCACTGGGGATACTGGGAGCACTTGGGTTACCTGTCCAGGTGAGGTTTTACCTGCCCAGGTGATATTTTACCTGTCCAGGTGAGGTGTCACTGACCCAGGTGAGGTTTTACCTGCCCAGGTGAGGTTTTACCTGCCCAGGTGAGGTGTCACTGACCCAGGTGATGTTTTACCTGCCCAGGTGAGCTGTTTCCTGTCCAGGTGAGCTGTTTCCTGTCCAGGTGAGCTGTTTCCTGCCCAGGTGATGTTTTACCTGCCCAGGTGAGGTGTCACCTGGTGCAATGTCCGGCCCTTCCGTGGCCTCGGGGCTCAGAGCTGCCCGGAACCTGTCGGGCCAGTCTGGCCTGGGAGGACTCACCTGGACAGGGGGAGGGGCCGGGACTCACCTGGCCGGGCTCAGGTGTTTACCTGAGATTTACCTGGACGGGATCAGGGGCTGGGATTCACCTGCAAAGGGGAGTGGCCTCACCTGGCCGGGCTCAGGGACCTGGACTCACCTGGACAGGATCAGATTTACCTGGACACGTTTACCTGGAGGGGCCGGGACTCACCTGGCCGGGCTCAGGTGTTTACCTGGGATTTACCTGGACAGGATCAGAGACTGGGACTCACCTGGACAGGGGGAGGGGCCTGGATTTACCTGGACAGGATCAGAGACCTGGACTCACCTGGCCGGGTTCGTTCATCCACCTGGATTTACCTGGCCTGGCTCAGGGGCTGGGACTCACCTGGACAGGGGGAGGGGCCGGGACTCACCTGGACAGGGGGAGGGGCAGAGACTCACCTGGCCGGGCTCAGGTGTTTACCTGAGATTTACCTGGACAGGATGAGAGACTGGGACTCACCTGGACAGGGGAGGGGCTGGGACTCACCTGGACAGGGGGAGGGGCCAGGATTTACCTGGCCGGGCTCAGGGCCGGGTCTCACCTGTCCGGTCTCGTCCTCTGAGGGGTCCCGGTGACCCCTGACCCCCCCCCCCCCGAGCACCTGGGGACAGGTGAGGGGGTGGCTGTGAGGTGGGGGAGGGGCTGGGGGCTCAGGTGGCCACTGGCGAGGCCACGGTGGCCACCGGACGGGGGGGGGGGGGAGGGGACCGGATGTTGGGGACATTCCCAGGGTGGCAGCTGGGATGTGGGGGAGGGGCAGCGGCCGGCCACAGGAAATTCCCACGGTGGCCGAGGTGGGGGAGGGGGAGGGGGGGGGAACGGGGTGGGGGAGGGGTCCCGGTGTGACCGGGGTGGGGGAGGGCTCTCATAGTGACCAGAGGTGGGGGAGGGGTCTGAGAGTGACCAGGACACACCGAGTGTGGGGGAGGGGTCCCAGTATGACCAGAGGTGGGGGAGGGGCCTCAGTGTGACCAGGGGTGGGGGAGGGGTCTGAGAGTGACCAGGGGTGGGGGAGGGGTCTCATAGAGACCAGAGTGGGGGAGGGGTCTCAGTGTCACCAAGGGTGGGGAAGGGGTCTCAGAGTGACCAGAGGTGGGGGAGGGGTCTGAGAGTGACCAGGGGTGGGGGAGGGGTCTGAGAGTGACCAGGGGTGGGGGAGGGGGTCTCAGAGTGACCAGAGGTGGGGGAGGGGTCTCATAGAGACCAGAGTGGGGGAGGGGTCTCAGTGTCACCAAGGGTGGGGGAGGGGTCTCAGAGTGACCAGAGGTGGGGGAGGGGTCTGAGAGTGACCAGGACACACCGAGGGTGGGGGAGGGGCCTCAGTGTGACCAGGGTGGGGGAGGGGTCTCACAGTGACCAGGGGTGGGGGAGGGGTCTCAGAGTGACCAGTGTGGGGGAGGGGTCTCAGAGTGACCAGTGTGGGGGGAGGGGTCTCACAGTGACCAGGGGTGGGGGAGGGGTCTTAGAGTGACCAGTGTGGGGGAGGGGTCTCACAGTGACCAGGGGTGGGGGAGGGGTCTTAGAGTGACCAGTGTGGGGGAGGGGCCTCAGTGTGACCAGGGTGGGGGAGGGGTCTTAGAGTGACCAGTGTGGGGGAGGGGTCTCAGTGTCACCAAGGGTGGGGGAGGGGTCTCAGAGTGACCAGAGTGGGGGAGGGGTCTCAGTGTCACCAAGGGTGGGGGAGGGGTCTTAGAGTGACCAGTGTGGGGGAGGGGTCTCAGTGTCACCAAGGGTGGGGGAGGGGTCTCAGAGTGACCAGAGTGGGGGAGGGGTCTCAGTGTCACCAAGGGTGGGGGAGGGGTCTCAGTGTCACCAAGGGTGGGGGAGGGGTCTTAGAGTGACCAGTGTGGGGGAGGGGTCTCAGTGTCACCAAGGGTGGGGGAGGGGTCTCAGAGTGACCAGGACACACCGAGGGTGGGGGAGGGCTCCCAGCACGACCCCAACCCTCCCCTCCCCCACTCACCCCCCCCCCCCCTCTCTCCCCGCAGGTTTCCCCCGCCCCTCCCCCATGCCGTGGCCACCTCCCTCCACCCTGCCGGACTCTCCGTTCCCCAGCCCAGCCCTGGCCGCGGTGGCCACGGTGGCCGAGTGGCTCCTGAGCCCGGCCTACGTGGGCCTGGACCGGCTGCTGGCCCTGTGGCCAACCACGGCCCAGCGGGGGGGGGTGGCAGGGCACCGAGCCGGGCCCTGCGTGGCCATCGCGGCCCGGGCTCTGCTGGCCCCGCTGCTCCTGGCGCTGCTGCTGCTCTCCCTGCCCCCCGCCATCTTGGGGCTGCTGCTGTGGCTACCGGTGCAGGCCAAGCGCCGGCCCCTGGTCCGGCAGAGCTCGGCCTCGGTGGCCGCGCCGGAGCCGTGGGAGCCGCGGAGGGGCCCCAGGGGGTTTCACCTTCGTGAGCGCCAACCTGTGCCTGCTGCCCAGCGGGCTGGCACGGTTCAGCAACCTGGGCAACAGCCGGCGGCGAGCGGAGGCCGTGGGGCGGCTGCTGGGGCCAGGAGAGGACGAGGAAGGTTCCGGAAATCGCCGGGGGTTGTTGGAGTGGAGGCGCGGCCGGGGGAGGGGTTACGGCGGCACCGAGGACGCGAATGTGGCGGCGGCCGGCGCGGAGATGGGGACGGTGGCCAACAGGATGGAGCGGGCCAAGATGGCGACGGGAGAGCCAATGGGGATGGGCGACACAACAGCGATGGCCAACCCAACAGCAATGGGCAACCCAACACCGATGGGCAACCCAACAGCGATGGCCAACCCAACAGCGATGGCCAACCCAACAGCGATGGCCAACCCAACAGCAATGGGCAACCCAACAGTGATGGCCAACCCAACAGCGATGGGCAACCCAACAGCGATGGCCAACCCAACAGTGATGGCCAACCTAATGCCAATGGCCAACCCAACGCCAATGGCCAGCCCAACACCAATGGACAACCCAACAGTGATCGCCAACCCAACAGTGATGGCCAACTCTTGGCCAACCGTCGACTCGGTGCCGATGCTGGAGTTGCCAATGGCCAACCCGACCGTGATGGCCAACTCTTGGCCAACTGTTGACTCAGTGCCAATGGCCAACCCAACACCAATGGACAACCCAACAGTGATGGCCAACCCGACTGTGATGGCCAACTCTTGGCCAACTGTTGACTCGGTGCCAATGGCCAACCCAATGTCGATGGCCAACCCAACAGCAATGGCCAACTCTTGGCCAACCATTGACTCAGTGCCGTCGCTGGAGTTGCCAATGACCAACCCAACGCCCATGGCCAACCCAACACTGGTGACCAACCCTTGGCCAACAAGTGACTCAGTGTCAATGACCAACCCAACGGTGATGACCAACCCTTGGCCAACCATTGACTCGGTGCCAATGGCCAACCCAACTCCAATGACCAACCCAACGGTGATGGCCAACCCTTGGCCAACAAGTGACTCAGTGCCGATGACCAACCCAACTCCAATGACCAACCCAACTCCAATGGCCAACCCAACTCCAATGACCAACCCTTGGCCAACCATTGACTCGGTGCCAATGACCAACCCAACTCCAATGGCCAACCCAACGGTGATGGCCAACCCTTGGCCAACAAGTGACTCGGTGCCGATGACCAACCCAACTCCAATGGCCAACCCAACTCCAATGGCCAACCCAACGGTGATGACCAACCCTTGGCCAACCAGTGACTCGGTGCCAATGGCCAACCCAACTCCAATGGCCAACCCAACAGTGATGACCAACCCTTGGCCAACTGTTGACTCGGCACCAATGGCCAACCCAACTCCAATGGCCAACCCAACACCAATGGCCAACCCAATGCCAATGACCAACCCTTGGCCAACCAGTGACTCGGTGCCAATGACCAACCCAACTCCAATGGCCAACCCAACTCCAATGGCCAACCCTTGGCCAACCAGTGACTCGGTGCCAATGACCAACCCAACTCCAATGGCCAACCCAACTCCAATGGCCAACCCAACTCCAATGGCCAACCCAACTCAAATGGCCAACCCAATGCCAATGACCAACCCTTGGCCAACCGTTGACTCGGCGCCAATGGCCAACCCAACCCTGGCACCTTGTCCACCCCCCATGGCCGACCCCAGGCCGGAGCGGCCGATCTCCCTGCCGGACCCCATGCCCCCGGTGCTGACCACCCGCGTCCCTCCCGACGCCGACTTCCTGTGCCTGCAGGAAGTGTTCGACGGCGCCGCGGCCGCCGCGCTGCGCCGGAGCCTCGGCCGCCGCTTCCCTCACGTGCTGTGGGGGGTGGGGCCGGGCGGGATCCGGTGTGGCCACCTCAGGGTGCTGGGCAGTGGCCTGGTCCTGGCCAGTCGCTACCCGCTGGTGGCCGCTCGCTTCCATCCCTTCCCCAACGGCGCCCGCGAGGACGCGCTGGCCAACAAGGGGCTGTTGGTGGCCCAGGTGAGGACACGGCCGGGTGGGGGTGGGGGATGGGGGGAGGGGACGAGGAAGAGCTGAGGTGACACTGGGGGCGTGTCCCCTCCCCCTCCCCCCTCCCCTCCCCCCTCCAGGTGCTGTTGGGGACGGGGCGGGGCCAGCGAGTCGTGGGGTACCTGGGATGTACCCACCTGCAGGCGCCCGCAGGTGAGGGGGGACTGGGGGGGACTGGGAAGACACTGGGGGGGCACTGGGGGCACTGGGATGGAACTGGGGAAACTTGGGGGGGCACTGGGGGAACTGGGGTGGAAGTGGGGGGCACTGGGGGGACACTGAGGGACACTGGGGGGGGCACTGGAGGGGCACTGGGGGACACTGAGGGGGCACTGGAGGGGCACTGGGGTAGCAGTGGGGGCACTGGGGGGAACTGGGAGACACTGGGAGGGCACTGGGGGTGTTGGGTCTCTGGGTCCGGCTGTGTCCAGGTGTCCTTGTCCCCTGTGCCCCTGCATGTGTCCCCATGTCCCGTGTCCCGTGTCACATGTCACATGTCCCGTGTCACATGTCCCGTGTCCCCTGTCCCCATGTCCCCGTCCCAGCCGATGCCGCCATCTGGGACTCCCAGCTGTCCCTGTGTCTGTCCCTGTCCCCATGTCCCATGTCCCATGTCCCATGTCCCCATGTCCCCTGTCCCTGTCTGTGTCTGTCCCATGTCCCCATGTCCCTGTCCCCATGTCACATGTCCCCATGTCCCATGTCCCGTGTCCCGTGTCCCCTGTCCCCTGTCCCAGCCGATGCCGCCATCCGTCACTCCCAGCTGTCCCCTGTCCCCTGTCCCTGTCCCCTGTCCCCTGTCCCCTGTCCCCTGTCCCATGTCCCCTGTCCCCTGTCCCATGTCCCCTGTCCCCTGTCCCATGTCCCATGTCCCATGTCCCATGTCCCTGTCCCAGCCGATGCCGCCATCCGTCACTCCCAGCTGTCCCTGTCCCCATGTCACATGTCACATGTCCCTTGTCACATGTCCCTGTGTCTGTCCCCATGTCCCATGTCCCGTGTCCCCTGTCCGTGTCCCAGCCGATGCCGCCATCCGTCACTCCCAGCTGTCCCTGTGTCTGTCCCTGTCCCCTGTCACATGTCCCATGTCCTGTGTCCCTGTCCCAGCCGATGCCGCCATCCGTCACTCCCAGCTGTCCCCTGTCCCCTGTCACATGTCCCCATGTCCCATGTCCCGTGTCCCCTGTCACATGTCCCCATGTCCCATGTCCCGTGTCCCATGTCCCCATGTCCCGTGTCCCCTGTCCCTGTCCCAGCCGATGCCGCCATCCGTCACTCCCAGCTGTCCCCTGTCCCCTGTCACATGTCCCCATGTCCCATGTCCCGTGTCCCCTGTCACATGTCCCCATGTCCCATGTCCCGTGTCCCATGTCCCCATGTCCCGTGTCCCCTGTCCCTGTCCCAGCCGATGCCGCCATCCGTCACTCCCAGCTGTCCCCTGTCCCCTGTCACATGTCCCCATGTCCCCTGTCCCCATGTCCCATGTCCCATGTCCCGTGTCCCCTGTCCCCTGTCCCAGCCGATGCCGCCATCCGTCACTCCCAGCTGTCCCTCGTGCTCCTCTGGCTCCGTCAGTTCCGCCGGGCCCAGCAGCGCCCCGGGGACCTGGTGGCCTTCGATGTCCTCTGTGGGGACCTGAACTTCGACAACTGCTCCAGGGGTGGGGACAGCGACAGCGACACGGGGGGGACACGGGGGGACACCGGGGGGACACGGGGGGGACACGGGGGGGACACCGCGGGGACAGGGGGGACACGGGGACGGGGGGACAGGGGACAGAGAGGGACATGGGGGGGACGCGGGGGGGACAGATTGGGACACGGGGGGACAGGGGGACAGGGGAGACACGGGGGGACAGAGGTGTGGGACAGGAAAGGACAGGGGAAGGGACACGTGGGGACACGGAGGGACAGAGGGGACATGGAAGGGACAGAGGGGACACAGTGGGGACACAGGCAGGGGACAGAGGACCCGGGTGGGGGACACTGGGGGACACTGGGGGGACACAGGGGGACACTGGGGGGACACTGGGGGGACACAGGGGGACACTGGGGGGACACTGGGGGGACACTGGGGGGACACAGGGGGACACTGGGGGGACACTGGGGGGACACTGGGGGACACTGGGAGGACACTGGGGGGACACAGGGGGACACTGGGGGGACACTGGGGGGACACTGGGGGACACTGGGGGGACACTGGGGGGACACTGGGGGGACACAGGGGGACACTGGGGGGACACTGGGGGGACACTGGGGGGACACTGGGGGACACTGGGGGGGACACTGGGGGGACACAGGGGGGACACTGGGGGGACACTGGGGGGACACTGGGGGGACACTGGGGGGGACACAGGGGGACATTTGGGGACACGGGGGGACACAGGGGGACATTGGGGACACGGGGGGAGGTGACAGCAGCGCGGTGTCCCCGCAGGTGACGCCCAGAACCAGCAGCACCCCCTGTTCCAGGAATTCTGGGACCCCGCGCGGCTCCAGGCGGGCCAGGACCAGCCCTGGGCCATCGGTGGGGACAGCAGTGCCACCCCCTGGGGACATCAGTGCCACCCCTGGGGACATCGGTGCCACCCCCTGGGGACAGCAGTGTCACCTCCCTGGGGACATCGGTGCCACCCCCTGGGGACATCAATGTCACCCCTTGGGGACAGCAGTGCCACCCCCTGGGGACATCAGTGCCACCCCCTGGGGACAGCAGTGCCACCCCCCTGGGGACATCAGTGCCACCCCCTGGGGACATCAGTGCCACCCCCCTGGGGACAGCAGTGCCACCCCCTGGGGACAGCAGTGCCACCCCCTGGGGACAGCAGTGCCACCCCCCTGGGGACAGCAGTGCCACCCCCTGGGGACATCAATGTCACCTCCCTGGGGACATCAATGTCCTCTCCCCATGTCCAGGGTCCCACTGATGTCCCTGTCCCTTTTTGTCCCCTCCCTGTCCCTTTTTGTCCCCTCCTGTCCCCTCTGTCCCCTCCCGTGTCCAGGGTCTCACTGACGTCCCTGTCCCCTCCTGTCCCTTTTTGTCCCCTCTGTCCCCAGGGACGCTGCTCGACTGCCTCAAGATCTACGAGGAGCCCGTGTCCACCCCTGAGAAGATGGAGAGGTGACAATGGGGACACTGGGGACACTGGGGACACTGGGGACACTGGGGACACTGGGGACACTGGGGACAATGGGGGACAATGGGGGACTGGGGACATTGGGGGACAATGGGGACACTGGGGGGGACACTGGGGGACACTGCGGGACACTGGGGGGACATTGGGGACATTGGGGACACTGGGGACATTGGGGACATTGGGGACATTGGGGGGGCACAGGGTGGGAGGGGACGGTCATCCATGTCTGTGTCGCCGTGTCCCCTCTGCCACCGTGTCCGTGTGTCCGTGTGTCCCCCTGTCCGTGTGTCACTGTCAGTGTCACTCTGTCCGTGTGTCCCTGTCCGTATCCCTGTTCCCGTGTCCCTGTCCCTGTGTCCCTGTCCCTGTGTCACTGTCACTCTGTCCCTCTGTCCCTATGTCACACTGTCCCTGTGTCCCCCTGTCCCCGTGTCACTGTCCCCGTGTCACTCTGTCACTGTCCCTGTCCCCCTGTCCCCGTGTCACTCTGTCCGTGTCCCCTCAGGACTCTGTCGGAGCCCGCTGGTCGCCAGCAGTTCCTGGCCGGTCCCATCCTGTCCTGCGGGGCTCTGGACCCGCTGGCCCCGCGGCCGTGGCAGGGCCGGAGAGTGGACACGGTGCTGGTGAGGAGGGACCCCGAGCTGAGCACGGTGAGTGACCACGGGACCCCCCCGGTGAGTGACCACGGGACCCCCAGTGACCCCTGGTGGCCCCTGGTGACCCCTGGTGACCCCTGGTGGCCCCTGGTGGCCCCTGGTGACCGCTGGTGGCCCCTCTGTCCCCACAGGAGGTCACTCGGTACTCGGTCATCACCCAGCTCGCCACTCTGACTGACCACCTGCCCGTGGCCTTGGGGCTGCGCCTGGGGCCGGCTGACCCCGGACCAGTGACCACTGACCACTGACCAGTGACCACTGACCAGTGACCCCGGACCAGTGACCAGTGACCAGTGACCAGTGACCAGTGACCCCGGACCAGTGACCAGTGACCAGTGACCACTGACCAGTGACCCCGGACCAGTGACCAGTGACCACTGACCAGTGACCACTGACCAGTGACCCGGACCAGTGACCAGTGACCACTGACCACTGACCACACTGACCAGTGACCACTGACCAGTGACCTTGGCACGGACCTGGCGCTGGACACAGCCCGGACCTGCGGCCACAGTGATGGACACGGCTCGGCCACAGAACGGCCACACTCCGGCCACGGCTCCGGCCACGGGGCCGGACACGGCTCCAGGGGGTGATGGGGACACGATCAATGGCGGCATTGATCCGGGATTGATCGGGTATTGATCCGGTATTGATCCCGTATTGATCCGGTATTGATCGGGTATTGATCCGGTATTGATCCGGGATTGATCCGGGATTGATCCCGTATTGATCCGGTATTGATCGGGTATTGATCCGGAATTGATCCCGTATTGATCCGGGATTGATCCGGGATTGTTCTGGTATTGGGTGACATTGATCCAGTATTGGGACACGATCAATGGCGGCATTGATCCGGTATTGATCCCGTATTGATCCGGAATTGATCCCGTATTGATCCGGGATTGATTCGGTATTGGGTGACGTTGATCCGGTATTGATCCGGTATTGATCTGGTATGGGGTGACGTTGATCCAGTATTGGGACATGTCTAATGGCGGCATTGATCCGGTATTGATCTGGTATTGATTCAGTCTTGGGGGCCATTGATCCGGTATTGGGACATGATTAATGCCAGTATTAATGATTAATTAATAATTAATGAATAATTAATGGTTAATGGCAGTATTAATCCGGTATTGAACCGGTATTGGGTGACATTGATCCGATATTGGGACATGATCAATGGCGGCATTGATCCCGTATTGATCCGGTATTGATCCAGTATTGTTCTGGTATTGGGTGACATTGATCCAGTATTGGGACATGATTGGGGGGGCATTGATCCGGTATTGATCAGGTATTGATCTGGTATTGATCCGGTATTGGGCGGCATTGATCAGGTATTGGGGCAGGCTCAGCCTGGTATTGATCCGATATTGATTATGTATTGGGGCAGGATCAGTCTGGTATTGATCCGGCATCATCCCAGCATTGACCCACTATAGATCGGGCATTGATCCGGTATTGATCCAGTATTGGGTGACATTGATTCAGTATTGATCTGTATTGATCCGGCATTGATCTGCTATTGATCTGTATTGATCCGGCATTGATCCAGCACTGATCTGCTATTGATCTGGCATTGTCTCAGTATCGATCCAGTATCGATCCGGCATTGTCTCAGTATTGATCTGCCATTGGCTCAGTATTGATCCAGCATTAAACAAGCATTGAACCAGCACTGATCTGACATTGATCTGGTATTGATCTGGTATTGATCCAGCACTGATCTGGTATTGATCTCATTGATCCAGCCCTGGCCTCCATCCCGTATCGACCCAGCCTCTCTCCTGTGGGGCTGGCACGGCCCCCACGGCACACGGGGGGTTCCCCTCCCCTCCCCCCAATTCCCAGAGTTTGGGGGTCACCGGCTCGGTGACCTCCCCCCAGATCTGTGGGGCAGAGCCCCTGGGGGGCTCCGTGGGGCTGGGGGGGGTCACTGGGGTGGTCCCTGGGGATCCCCCCCAAGACACCAGGCAGGAGTTGGGGGGCACAGGAAGCTTTATTGGAGGCTGGGGGGGAACTGGGGGGAGACCCCCAATGGGGGGAGCTGGGGTGGGGGGGGCTGCCCCATAGCAGGGTCAGGGCTGCCCCATAGCTGGAGTTGGGGGGTGCCCTGTGGATTGTGCGTATCTAGGGGGGGGCTGCCCCATAGCAGGCTCAGGGGGCTGCCCTATAGAGGGGTTGGGGGCTGCCCTATAGCTTGTGCGTGTCTAGCAATGGGGAGCTGCCCCATAGAGGGGTCAGGCGCTGCCCTATAGAAGGTGCCTAGATGGGATGTGGGGCTGCCCCATAGCGGGGTTGGGGGGTTCCCCATGGGGGGCATAGCTGGAGTTGGGGGCTGCCCTATAGCTTGTGCGTATCTAGCAATGGGGGGCTGCCCCATAGAGGGGGTGCATAGCTAAGGTTGTGGGGCTGCCCCATAGCTTGGAGTTGGGGGGACTGCCCCATAGCGGGGTTATGGGGCCGCCCCATAGCTGGAGTTGGGGGGGGCTGCCCTATAGCGGGGTTGTGGGGCTGCCCCACAGCAGGCTCAGGGGGCTGCCCTATGGAGGAGTTGGGGGCTGCCCTATGGACTGTGCGTATCTAGGGCAAGCTGCCCCATAACGGGGTTGTGGGGCTGCCCCATAGCGGGGTCGGGGCTGCGGGGCTGCCCCACAGCAGGCTCAGGGGGCTGCCCTATGGATTGTGCGTATCTAGGGGGGGCTGCCCCATAGAGGGGGTGCATAGCTAAGGTTGTGGGGCGGCCCCATAGCTGGAGTTGTGGCTGCCCCATAGCTGGAGTTGTGGGGCGGCCCCATAGCTGGAGTTGTGGCTGCCCCATAGCTGGAGTTGTGGGGCGGCCCCATAGCTGGAGTTGTGGCTGCCCCATAGCTGGAGTTGTGGCTGTCCCATAGCTGGAATTGTGGGGTGCCCTATGGACTGTGCGTATCTAGGAGGGGCTGCCCCATAGCGGGGTTGTGGGGCTGCCCTATAGCTTGTGCGTATCTAGCAATGGGGGGCTGCCCCACAGAGGGAGTGCATAGCTGTGGTTTTTGGGCTGCCCCATAGCCGGTTTGGGGTGCCCCATAGCGGGTTTGGGCTGCCCCATAGCGGGTGTGGGGTGCCCCATAGCAGAGATGCATAGCTGTGGTTTTTGGGCTGCCCCATAGCGGTTTTTGGGTGCCCCATAGCGGTTTTTGGGGTGCCCCATAGCGGGTTTTGGGCTGCCCCATAGCGGTTTTGGGCTGCCCCATAGCGGGTTTTGGGCTGCCCCATAGCGGGTTTGGGCTGCCCCATAGCGGGTGTGGGGTGCCCCCATAGCGGGTTTTGGGGTGCCCCATAGCAGAGATGCATAGCTGTGGTTTTTGGGCTGCCCCATAGCGGTTTTTGGGTGCCCCATAGCGGGTTTTGGGCTGCCCCATAGCGGGTGTGGGGTGCCCCATAGCGGGTTTTGGGCTGCCCCATAGCAGAAATGCATAGCTGTGGTTTTTGGGCTGCCCCATAGCGGGTGTGGGGTGCCCCATAGCGGTTTTGGGGTGCCCCATAGCGGGTTTTGGGCTGCCCCATAGCGGGTTTGGGCTGCCCCATAGCGGGTTTGGGGTCACACGCCCTCCTGCGCCTGCCGGAAGTCGAAGACGCTGCCGCGCTCCAGGAAGGTTTGTGGGGTCGGGGGTCCCGGGGGGTCCCGAGGTTTTGGGGGGCTCGGGGGGGTCTGGGGGGCCCAGAGGTCCTGGGGGTCCGGGGGGTCCCGGGGGGCGCCCCCAGCCCCGTCCTCGGGGGGGCCGAAACCGCCCCCGCCAGGGGTCAGCAGGCGGAAAATGTCCTGGGGGGAGAGGGGGATGGGGGTCAGGGTGTGGGGTCAGGGTTTGGGTTTGGGGTCGGGGGTTGGGGTTCGAGGTTTGGGGTCAGAGTTTGGGGTTTAGGGTTCGGGGTTTGGGGTCAGGGTGTGGGGTTTGGGGTTTGGGGTCAGAGTTTGTGGTTTGGGGTTTGGAGTTGGGGTCAAGGTTTGGGGTTCGGGGTTTGGGGTTTGGGGTCAGGGTGTGGGGTTTGGGGTTGGGGGTCAGGATTTGGGGATTGGGGTCAGAGTTTGGGGTTTGGGGTCAGGGGATTTTGGGGTGTTGGGGGTTCGGGGTTTGGGGTCAGAGTTGGGGGTCAGGATTTGGGGTCAGAGTTTGTGGTTTGGGGTTTGGAGTTGGGGTCAAGGTTTGGGGTTCGGGGTTTGGGGTTTGGGGTCAGAGTTGGGGGTCAGGATTTGGGGTCAGAGTTTGGGGTTTGGGGTCAGGATTTTTGGTCAGGATTTGGGGTTTCAGGAGTTTGGGGTCAGGATTTGGGGTTCGGGGTCAGGGCCTGAGGTTTGGGGGGTTTGGGTTTAGGATTTGGGGTCAAAGTTTGGGATATTTGGGGTCAGAGTTTGGGGTCAGGGTTTGGGGTCGGGGGGGATTTTTGGGGTCAGGGGTTCGGAGTTTTGGGGGATTTTGGGGTTTGGGGTCAGGGTTTGGGGTCAGAATTTGGGGTTTGGGGTTCACGGTTTGGGATTTGGGGTCAGGGTTTGGGGTTCGGAGTTTTGGGGGATTTTGGGGGGGTTCTGGGGCGGCTTTTGGGGTTTGAAGATTCTGGGGTTTTAAGGGGTGTCAGGGGTGGTTTTGGGATATTTTTTGGGATATTTTTGGGGTGTTTTGGGGATGTTTA
>NC_142243.1:156088899-156139746 GCF_052056855.1 Sturnus vulgaris | reverse complement strand
TCCCGACATCGGGGTTGCTGGCAATCACTTCTTGGACACACCTGGGAGCACCTGGGCACACCTGGAGCCAGCTGGGGTCACCCCCAGAGACACCCCCGGGGGTGGGAATGGGGGCAATAAAGGTGGAGAAGGAGCTGGAGTCTTGGATTTGGGGTTGGAGGGGTACTGGGACGGACTGGGAGGGTACTGGGGGCATTGGGGGGCACTGGGAGGGCACTGGGGGGCACTAAGAGTGTCTATGAGGGACTGGGAGGGACTGGGATGGACTGGGAGACACTGAGAAGCTACTGGGGGGCACTGGAGGGTACTGGGGGATACTAGGTAGTAGCGGGGGTACTGGGGAGCACCGGGGGATACTGGGAGGCACTGGGAGGGCACTGGATTGACTGGGAGGGTACTGGGAGGCACTGGGAGGCACAGGGAGGGTACTGGGAGGCACTAGGAGGCACAGGGAGGGTACTGGGAGGCACTGGAAGGCACTGGGAGGGGTACTGGGAGGAACTGGAAGGCACTGGGATTGACTGGGAGGGTACTGGGAGGCACTGGGAAGGTACTGGGGGAGTACTGGGAGGTACTGGAGGAGCAGAAGCCCCATAGGGACCTATGGGGTCCAGCCCAATTTAGGGGGTCCACGACCCCTCCAGACCCTCCCCATGGGGTCCAACCCCTTTTAGGGGCGTCCAGAACCCCCGTCCCCCTCCAAACCCCCCCAAATCCCCCCAAAATGGGGGTGGGTTTTTTGGGGGATCCTCCGGGGTCCCCGGTTCGAGTCCCGGCTCCGCTGGAGGACCCAGCGTCTCTATGGTCGGTGCGGGAGCGGCCGGAGCGGCCCCAGGAGCGCCGCTCTGGCGCCACTTCCGGCCACACTTCCGCATCTCTGTGGCAGCGGCGGCGGCGGCGGCGGGAGCGGGCTTGGCGCGCGTGGAGCGGTGAGGGGAGCGGGCGCGGATTTGGGGGGTTTTGGGGGGGTTTTGGGGGATTTTTCGGGGGTTTAGCGGGTTTTGGAGGATGAGGGGACGTCAAGGAGGAGATTTGAGGGGTTTGTAGGGGTGGAGGAGGCGGTGGAGGGAGATGGGGAGTTGAGGGATCTTGAGGGGAGTTTTGAGGGGTCCGTGAGGGGCAACTGGGGGAAGACTGAGGGGGGAAAGTTTGGGGGCTGGGGGGGTTGAAGGAAAATTTGGGGGAATGAGAAGGGAGGTTTGGGGGTAGTTTAGGAGGTTCGAGGGGTTCTTTGTGAGGAAATTTAGGGTTCATAAGGGGATAATTGAGGTTGAGGGGCTTTGAGGGGTCCGAGAGAAATTTGGGAGATCCGTGAGGGGAAAAGGGGGGGGAGACTGAGGGAAGGATGTTTGAGGGGGTCCCGTGAGGGACTCTGGGGGGCTGAGGGGAAATTTCGGGGGTTTATGAGGAGAAAATGGGGGGAGCGAGAGGAGAGATTTGGGGGGGTCCTGTGAGGGGGTCTGAGGGGAAATTTGGGGGGTCCATGAGGGGAAAATGGGGGGAACTGAATGGGGGGATATGAGGGGTCCCGTGAGGGGCACTGGGGGGTCTGAGGGGAAATTTGGGAGGTCATGAGGGAGAAATGGGGGGAGACTGAGGGGGAATCCTTTGGGGGTCTGAGGGGAAATTTTGGGGGTTCATGAGGGGAAAATGGGGGGAGATTGAGGGGGGATGTTTGAGGGGGTCCCGTGAGGGGCTCTGGGGGGTCTGAGGGGAAATTTGGGGGGTCCATGAGGGGAAATGGGGGGAGACTGAGGGGGGATCCTTTGGGGGTCTGAGGGGAAATTTGGGGGGTCCATGAGGGGAAAATGGGGCGAGACTGAGGGGGGGGATATGAGGAGGTCCCGTGAGGGCTCTGGGGGATCTGAGGGGAAATTTGGGGGGTCCGTGAGGGGAAAAGGGGGGGAGACTGAGGGGGGATGTTTGAGCCCGTGAGGGGCTTTGGGGTTCTGGGGTGAAATTTTGGGGGGTCCATGAGGGGGAAATGGGGGAGACTGAGGGGGATGTTTGAGGGGGTCCATGAGGGGCTCTGGGGGGTCTGAGGAGAAATTTGAGGGGTCCATGAGGGTGAAATGGGGGGAGACTGAGGGGGAATCCTTTGGGGGGTCTGAGGGGAAACTTGAGGGGTCCATGAGGGGAAAATGGGGGGGACTGAGGGGAGCGGTTTGGGGGGAAATTTGGGATATTCCCCCTTTTCCTCCCAATTTTCTCCAATTTCCTTTTCCCCGCCCATTTTCTCACCGCTCTCTCTCTCTCTCTCTCTCTCTCTCTCTCCCCAGCCCCCCCCCCCCAGAAGACCCCCAGGACCCCAAATTCGGGGTGATCATTTTTTGGGGACCCCATGTACGCCGTGTACAAACAAACCCACCCCCCCACGGGGTTGGAATTTTCCCTTTATTGTCATTTTTTTTCGGCGGCCGAGAGGAACCTGGTGGTGGCCGGCACCTCCCAACTCTTCGTTTATCGCCTCAACCACGACCCCGAGGTGACCCCACAAAAAAAAAGAAACCCACAACCCCCCAAAAAAAACCCCACAAAAAAAACCCCCCCAAATTTAGGGGAAATTTGGGGATTTTTATTGATTTTTTTCCTTATGGGAATTTTATCGATTTTTTTTTTTTGCAGGCACCGGGAAAAGGTGACAGGAATGGGGGTGAGTGAGGCTCTTTTTGGGGTTTTTTGGGGATTTTTGGGGTTTTTTTTTTTTTGAGGGGGGGTTTGGGAATTTTTTTTTGGGGGGATTTTGAGTGGGGCAGAACAAAGAATCAGGAGCGAGCAGGAAAATCCCAACCCATGGGGGATTCTCAATCTCAGGGGCAGAGTTTTAAGAAAACCCCAAGAAAATCACAAAGAATCACCCCAAAAATCTCAAAAACTAAAAAAAAAAATTCCCCAAAAAGCCCAGTAAAAACTTCAAGAAATCCTCCCCAGAAAATCCCAAAAAAACCCTGAAAAATCCCCCAAATCCCCCAAAAAATCCCAACTAGACCTCGAGAAAAATTCCCAAAAATCCCTTCAACCCCCCCCAAAAATCCTAAATATCCCCCCAGAAAAAATCCACAACATCCCAGAAAAATCCTCGAAAAACTCCCAAAATTAAAAAAAAAAAAAATTCCCCCAACCCCCAAAATTTAAAAAAATTTAAAAAAACTTCAAAAAGCTCCTAAAAAAAAATCCTCAAAACCCACAAAAATATTCCCAAAAATCCTCAAAAGACCCAAAAAGTTCCCTAAAAAACCCCGCAAGACCCCCCAAAAAATCCCCACAAAACTCCCCCAAAAAACCCCAGATAACCACAAAAACCTCCAAGGTAATAATAATAAAAAAAACCCAACAAAAATCCTGAAAATCCCCCAAAAATTCCCCAAAACCCCCCAAAATCTCTGAAAAATCCCCAAAAAATCCCGAAAAAATTCCCAAAAAATCCCAAAAAAATCCCCTAAAAAACCGGAAAAATTTTAAGAAAATTTCCAAAAAATTCCCCAAAAATCTCCGAAAAATCCCCAAAAATCCCCCCAAAAAATCTCCGAAAAACCCCAAAAGATCCCCAAGAAAAACCCAAAAATTCCCAAAAAATCCCCCCAAAAATCCCAAAAAATCCACAAAAAATCAACAAAAAGCCCTGAAAAATTTAAAAAAAAATTCCAAAAAAATCACCAAAAAAATCCCCAAAAATCCTTCAAAAATCTCTGAAAAATCCCTAAAAACTTCCTAAAAAATCCACAAAAAATTCCCAAAAAATCTTCGAAAAATCCAAAAGATCCCCAAGAAATCCCCCAAAATCCCAGAAAATCCGCAAAAAATCAGCAAAAAACCCTGAAAAAATTAAAAAAAAAAAATCCAAAAAATCACCCGAAAAATCCCAAAAATCTCCGAAAAATCCCCAAAAATCCCCCCAAAATTTCTGAAAAATCCCACAAAAAATCCCCAAAAAAATCCCAAAAATCCCCCCAAAATCCCACAAGATCCCCCAAGAAATCCCCAAAAATCCGCAAAAAATCAACAAAAAACCCTGAAAAAAATAAAATTCCCAAAAGTCCAAAAAAAATCGTCAAAATTCCCAAAAAATCTCGGAAAAAATTCCCTAAAAAAACCTGAAAAATTTTAAGAGAATTTCCAAAAAATTCCCAAAAAATCTCCGAAAATTCCCCAGAAAATTCCCAAAAAATCCCCCAAAAAATCCCAAAAAATCCGCAAAAAATCAACAAAAAACCCTGAAAAATTTTAAAAAATTTCCAAAAAATCACCCAAAAAATCCCGAAAAATCCCAAAAAAATCCCCCAAAAAACCCACAAAAAATCCCCAAAGATCCCCCAAGAAATCCCAAAAAAATCCGCGAAAAATCAACAAAAAACCCTGGAAAAATTTTAAAAAAATTTCCAAAAAATGCAAAAAAATCCCCAAAAATCCTTCAAAAATCTCTGAAAAATCCCAAAAAATCCCTAAAAAAATCCACAAAAATTCCCAAAAAATCCGCAAAAAATCAACAAAAAACCCTGAAAAAATTAAAAAAAAATTCCAAAAAATCACCAAAAAAATCCCCAAAAATCTCCGAAAAAACCCCCAAAATTCCCCCAAATCCCCAAATTCCCATTTTTTTTTCCCCCAGAGGGCAAAGGGCAGCGGGAGAAGCTGGAGCTGGTGGCCTCCTTCTCGTTTTTTGGCAATGTCATGTCCCAAAAAATCCCCTAAAATCTCTGAAAAATCCCAATAAATCCCCAAAAAATCCACAAAAAATTCACAAAAAATCCACGAAATACCCTGAAAAAATTAAAAAAAAAAATTCCAAAAAATCACCAAAAAAATCCCCCAAAAAATCCGAAAATCCCCAAAAAATCCCCCAAATATTTCTGAAAAATCCCACAAAAAAATCCCAAAATATCTCAGAAAAATCCCAAAAGATCCCCCAAGAAATCCCAGAAAATCCCAAAAAATCGCAAAAAATCAACAAAAAACCCTGAAAAAATTAAAAAAAAATCCAAAAAATCCCCAAAAAATCCCCAAAAATCCTTCAAAAATCTCTGAAAATCCCAAAAAATCCCTAAAAAAATCCACAAAAATTCCCTAAAAATCCGCAAAAAATCAACAAAAAACCCTGAAAAAATTAAAAAAAAATTCCAAAAATCACAAAAAAAATCCCAAAAAATCTCCGAAAAACGCCAAAAAAATCCCTAAAAAATCTCCGAAAAAACCCCAAAAATTCCCCAAATCCCCCAAATTCCCATTTTTTTTTTTCCCCCAGAGGGCAAAGGGCAGCGGGAGAAGCTGGAGCTGGTGGCCTCCTTCTCGTTTTTTGGCAATGTCATGTCCATGGCCAGTGTCCAGCTGGCCGGGGCCAAGAGGGACGCGCTGCTGCTCAGCTTCAAGGACGCCAAGGTGGGGGATTCTGGGGTGCCAGGGGGGAATTTGGGGTGCCAGGGGGAATTTTGGGGTGTCAGGGAGGGAATTTTGGGGTGCCGGGGGGGAATTTGGGGGTTCCATTGATCATTTTGGGGTGCCATTGATCATTTCGGGGTGCCAGGGGGGAATTTTGGGGTGTCAGGGAGGGAATTTTGGGGTGTCAGGGAGGGAATTTTGGGGTGCCAGGGGGGGAATTTGGGGGTTCCATTGATCATTATGGGGTTCCATTGATCATTTTGGGTTGCAAGGGGGGGAATTTGGGGTTCCATTGATCATTTTGGGGTGCATTGATCATTTTGGGATGCCAGGGAGGGAATTTTGGGGTGCCATTGATCATTTTGGGGTTCCATTGATCGTTTTTGGGTGTCATTGATCATTTTGGGGTGACAGGGGGGATTTTGGGGTGCCATTGATCATTTTGGGATGTCATGGGGGATTTTGGGGTGCCCGGGGGGGATTTTGGGGTGCCATTGATAATTTTGGGGTGCCATTGATAATTTTGGGGTGCCATTGATCATTTTTGGGGTGCTGTTCCCACAGCTCTCGTGGTGGAGTACGACCCCATTTTGGGGTCCCATTGATAATTTTTGGATTTCCATTGATAATTTTGGGTTCCATTGATAATTTTGGGGTTCCATTGATAATTTGGGGTTCATTGATAATTTTGGGGTGCCATTGATCACTTTGGGGTGCTGTTCATGATTTTTGGGGTGTCATTGATAATTTTGGGGTGCCATTGATCACTTTGGGGTGCTGTTCATGATTTTGGGGTGTCATTGATAATTTTGGGGTGCCATTGATCATTTTGGGTTTCCATTGATAATTTTGGGGTTCCATTGATCACTTTGGGGTGCTGTTCATGATTTTGGGGTGTCATTGATAATTTTGGGGTTCCATTGATAATTTTGGGGTGTCATTGATCATTTTGGGGTTCCATTGATAATTTTGGGGTGCCATTGATCATTTTGGGGTGCCATTGATAATTTTGGGGTGCCATTGATCATTTTTGGGGTGCTGTTCCCACAGCTCTCGGTGGTGGAGTACGACCCCGGCACTCACGACCTCAAGACTCTGTCCCTGCACTACTTCGAGGAGCCCGAGCTGAGGGTGGGGCCTGACCCCCAAAATCCCTGAATTTCACCCCAAAATGGAGTCTGGGGTTATCCTAAATCCCTGAGTTATCCCTGACCCCCAAAATCCCTGAATTTCACCCCAAAATGGGGTTTGGGAATCTTCCAGATCCCTGAGTTATTGCAGAATCCCCAAAATCCTTGATTTTCGCCCCAAAATGGGGTTTGGGGATCCCCCAGATCCCAAAATCCCTGAATTTCACCCTAAAATGGGGTTTGGGGTTCCCTGGAGGCCCCAGCCACCCCAAATCCACATTTTTTTTTTAGGATGGCTTCGTTCAGAACGTGCACACACCCAGGTGTGGATGGGATCCTTGTGGGATCCATCCTTTTGGGATCACTCTGGGATGGATTTTGGGGTTCCCCCAGCTCTGAGGTCCCTCTTTTCACCCCCAAATCCCCATTTTTTTTTTTAGGATGGCTTCGTCCAGAACGTGCACACACCCGGGTCCGGGTGGGATCCATCCCTCTGGGGTCACTCTGGGATGGATTTTGGGGTTCCCTGGAGACCCCAACCACCCCAAATCCCCATTTTTTTTTAGGATGGCTTCGTCCAGAACGTGCACACGCCGCGGGTGCGGGTGGATCCCGACGGGCGCTGCGCGGTGATGTTGATTTACGGCACCCGCCTGGTGGTGCTGCCCTTCCGGCGCGACTCCCTGGCCGACGAGCACGAGGGGCTGGTGGGAGAGGGGTGAGAGACCCCCCCAAAACCTTCCCTGAACCCCCCCAAAAAATCGGGGATCTCCTCCCCCTGAACCCACCCCCCTCATCCCCGCAGGCAGAAGTCGAGTTTCCTGCCCAGCTACATCATCGACGTCAGGGAGCTGGACGAGAAACTGCTCAACATCATCGACATGCAGTTCCTGCATGGCTACTACGAGCCCACCCTGCTCATCCTCTTCGAGCCCAACCAGACCTGGCCCGGGTCAGTGGTGGGATTTGAGGGGGTTTCAGGGGGTTTTGGGGGGGTTTCAGTGGGATCTGAGGCGTTTTGGGGGTGTTTGGGGGGATTTTGGGGGTCCCAGCCCCTGCAGTTCCTGCATGGCTACTACGAGCCCACCCTGCTCATCCTCTTTGAGCCCAACCAGACCTGGCCCGGGTCAGTCTTGGGGTTTGGGGGAGATTTGGGGGGGTTTCAGTGGGATCTGAGGTGTTTTGGGGGTGTTTGGGGGGATTTTGGGGGTCCCAGCCCCTGCAGTTCCTGCATGGCTACTATGAGCCCACCCTGCTCATCCTCTTCGAGCCCAACCAGACCTGGCCCGGGTCAGTGGTGGGATTTGAGGGGGTTTCAGGGGGTTTTGGGGGGGTTTCAGTGGGATCTGAGGCGTTTTGGGGGTGTTTGGGGGGATTTTGGGGGTCCCAGCCCCTGCAGTTCCTGCATGGCTACTACGAGCCCACCCTGCTCATCCTCTTTGAGCCCAACCAGACCTGGCCCGGGTCAGTCTTGGGGTTTTGGGGGAGATTTGGGGGGGTTTCAGTGGGATCTGAGGTGTTTTGGGGGTGTTTGGGGGGATTTTGGGGGTCCCAGCCCCTGCAGTTCCTGCATAGCTACTACGAGCCCACCCTGCTCATCCTCTTCGAGCCCAACCAGACCTGGCCCGGGTCAGTGGTGGGGTTTGGGGGAGATCTGGGGGGGTTTCAGTGGGATTTGGGGGGGTTTCAGGGGGTTTTGGGGTGTCTAGAGGGAATTTGGGGGAGTTTTGGGGGGATTTGAGGTGGTTTCAGTGGGATTTGGGGGAGTTTTGGGGGAGTTCGGGGGGACATTCGGGGGATTTTGGGGGGACAGGGACAGGCTGGGGGACGCTGCCCAGTTTGGGGTGACAGGGACCTTTGGGGACACAGGGACAGGGTCACTCTGTCACCCCCCAGGTGACATTGGGGTGTCCCCACAGGAGGGTGGCAGTGCGACAGGACACCTGTGGGTGTCAGGGTGTGTCTGTCACCCCCCAGGTGACACAGAGGTGACGCTGATGTCCCCACAGGAGGGTGGCAGTGTGACAGGACACCTGTGGGTGTCAGGGTGTGTCTGTCACCCCCCAGGTGACCCCCAGGTGACGCTGATGTCCCCACAGGAGGGTGGCAGTGTGACAGGACACCTGTGGGTGTCAGGGTGTGTCTGTCACCCCCCAGGTGACACTGATGTCCCCACAGGAGGGTGGCAGTGCGACAGGACACCTGTGGGTGTCAGGGTGTGTCTGTCACCCCCCAGGTGACACAGAGGTGACACAGAGGTGACACTGATGTCCCCACAGGAGGGTGGCAGTGCGACAGGACACGTGCAGCATCGTGGCCATCTCGCTGAACATCCTGCAGCGCGTACACCCGGTGATCTGGTCACTGAGCTCGCTGCCCTTCGACTGTACCCAGGCTCTGCCTGTGCCCAAACCCATCGGTGAGTGACGGTGACAGTGACACAGTGACACAGTGACACAGTGACAGTGACACAGTGACAGTGACACAGTGACAGTGACACAGTGACAGTGACACAGTGACACAGTGACACAGTGACAGTGACAGCGACACAGTGACACAGTGACAGTGACACAGTGACAGTGACAGCGACACAGTGACACAGTGACAGTGACACAGTGACAGTGACACAGTGACAGTGACACAGTGACACAGTGACAGTGACACAGTGACACAGTGACAGTGACACAGTGACAGTGACAGTGACAGTGACACAGTGACAGTGACACAGTGACACAGTGACAGTGACACAGTGACACAGTGACAGTGACAGTGACACAGTGACAGTGACACAGTGACACAGTGACACAGTGACAGTGACACAGTGACAGTGACAGGGTCACTGAGCTCGCTGCCCTTCGACTGTACCCAGGCTCTGCCTGTGCCCAAACCCATCGGTGAGTGACGGTGACACAGTGACAGTGACACAGTGACAGTGACACAGTGACACAGTGACACAGTGACAGTGACAGCGACACAGTGACACAGTGACAGTGACACAGTGACAGTGACAGCGACACAGTGACACAGTGACAGTGACACAGTGACAGTGACACAGTGACAGTGACACAGTGACACAGTGACAGTGACACAGTGACACAGTGACAGTGACACAGTGACAGTGACAGTGACAGTGACACAGTGACAGTGACACAGTGACACAGTGACAGTGACACAGTGACACAGTGACAGTGACAGTGACACAGTGACAGTGACACAGTGACACAGTGACACAGTGACAGTGACACAGTGACAGTGACAGGGTCACTGAGCTCGCTGCCCTTCGACTGTACCCAGGCTCTGCCTGTGCCCAAACCCATCGGTGAGTGACGGTGACACAGTGACAGTGACACAGTGACAGTGACACAGTGACACAGTGACAGTGACACAGTGACACACTGACAGTGACACAGTGACAGTGACACAGTGACACAGTGACAGTGACACAGTGACAGTGACAGTGACAGTGACACAGTGACACAGTGACAGTGACACAGTGACAGTGACACAGTGACAGTGACACAGTGACAGTGACACAGTGACACAGTGACACAGTGACACAGTGACACAGTGACACAGTGACAGTGACACAGTGACAGTGACACAGTGACACAGTGACAGTGACACAGTGACACAGTGACAGTGACAGTGACACAGTGACAGTGACACAGTGACACAGTGACACAGTGACAGTGACACAGTGACAGTGACAGGGTCACTGAGCTCGCTGCCCTTCGACTGTACCCAGGCTCTGCCTGTGCCCAAACCCATCGGTGAGTGACGGTGACACAGTGACAGTGACACAGTGACAGTGACACAGTGACACAGTGACAGTGACACAGTGACACACTGACAGTGACACAGTGACAGTGACACAGTGACACAGTGACAGTGACACAGTGACACAGTGACAGTGACACAGTGACAGTGACAGTGACAGTGACACAGTGACAGTGACACAGTGACACAGTGACACAGTGACACAGTGACAGTGACACAGTGACAGTGACACAGTGACACAGTGACAGTGACACAGTGACACAGTGACAGTGACACAGTGACAGTGACAGTGACAGTGACACAGTGACAGTGACACAGTGACACAGTGACAGTGACACAGTGACACAGTGACAGTGACAGTGACACAGTGACAGTGACACAGTGACACAGTGACACAGTGACAGTGACACAGTGACAGTGACAGGGTCACTGAGCTCGCTGCCCTTCGACTGTACCCAGGCTCTGCCTGTGCCCAAACCCATCGGTGAGTGACGGTGACACAGTGACAGTGACACAGTGACAGTGACACAGTGACACAGTGACACAGTGACAGTGACAGCGACACAGTGACACAGTGACAGTGACACAGTGACAGTGACACAGTGACAGTGACACAGTGACACAGTGACAGTGACACAGTGACACAGTGACAGTGACACAGTGACAGTGACACAGTGACACAGTGACAGTGACACAGTGACACAGTGACAGTGACAGTGACACAGTGACAGTGACACAGTGACACAGTGACACAGTGACAGTGACACAGTGACAGTGACAGGGTCACTGAGCTCGCTGCCCTTCGACTGTACCCAGGCTCTGCCTGTGCCCAAACCCATCGGTGAGTGACGGTGACACAGTGACAGTGACACAGTGACAGTGACACAGTGACACAGTGACAGTGACACAGTGACACAGTGACAGTGACACAGTGACAGTGACAGTGACAGTGACACAGTGACACAGTGACAGTGACACAGTGACAGTGACACAGTGACAGTGACACAGTGACAGTGACACAGTGACACAGTGACACAGTGACAGTGACACAGTGACACAGTGACAGTGACACAGTGACACAGTGACACAGTGACACAGTGACAGTGACACAGTGACACAGTGACAGTGACACAGTGACACAGTGACGGTGACACAGTGACAGTGACACAGTGACAGTGACAAAGTGACAGTGACACAGTGACACAGTGACACAGTGACACAGTGACACAGTGACAGTGACACAGTGACAGTGACACAGTGACAGTGACAGTGACAGTGACACAGTGACAGTGACACAGTGACACAGTGACAGTGACACAGTGACAGTGACACAGTGACACAGTGACACAGTGACAGTGACACAGTGACAGTGACACAGTGACACAGTGACGGTGACACAGTGACGCAGTGACAGTGACACAGTGACACAGTGACAGTGACACAGTGACACAGTGACAGTGACACAGTGACAGTGACACAGTGACACAGTGACGCAGTGACAGTGACACAGTGACACAGTGACACAGTGACGGTGACACAGTGACGCAGTGACAGTGACACAGTGACACACTGACAGTGACAGTGACACAGTGACAGTGACAGTGACACAGTGACAGTGACACAGTCACACAGTGACACAGTGACAGTGACACAATTCCTCTCCCTGTCCCGGGGGATGTGCTGATGGTGACACTGTTGGTGACCCTGTCCCTGTCCCCCAGTCCCAGGGGGTGTGGTTACACTGACACTGTTGGTGACACTGTTGGTGACACTGTTGTCCCTGTCCCAGGGGGTGTTGTGATGGTGACAGTGACACTGTTGGTGACACTGTGGTGACACTGTTGTCCCTGTCCCTGTCCCAGGGGGTGTTGTGATGGTGACAGTGACACTGTGGTGACACTGTTGGTGACACTGTGGTGACACTGTTGTCCCTGTCCCAGGGGGTGTTGTGATGGTGACAGTGACACTGTGGTGACACTGTTGGTGACACTGTTGTCCCTGTCCCAGGGGGTGTTGTGATGGTGACAGTGACACTGTTGGTGACACTGTGGTGACACTGTTGTCCCTGTCCCAGGGGGTGTTGTGATCTTCGCTGTGAACTCCCTGCTGTACCTGAACCAGAGCGTGCCCCCCTACGGGGTTGCCCTCAACAGCCTCACCTGCGGCACCACCGTCTTCCCTCTGCGTGAGCACAGCCTTCGGCCTCGCCTCCTCCTCATCGTCCTCAGCCTCATCCTCCTCAGCCTCATCCCCATCTTCATCCTCATCCCTATCAGCCTCTTCCTCTGTAGTCTCATCAGCCCTGTCCTCATCTTCCTCCCCATCCTCCTTCTCCTCTTCATCCTCATCCTCATCATCCTCAACTCCCTCATCCTCATCCTCCTCATCCTCACCCTCACCAGCCTCATTCACACCGTCCCTGTCATCCCCATCTTCACCCCACTCGTCTTCATCATCTTCATCCTCTCCCTCACTTTCCTCCTTCTTCCTTCTCCTCTTTCCTCATCTTCCTCTTCCTCTTTTACTCTCCCTGTCCCTGTGTCCCTGTGTCCCTGACTGTCGCTGTCGCTGTCCCTGTGTCCCCATCCCTGTGTCCCTGTCCCTGTGTCCCTGACTGTCCCTGTCGCTGTCCCTGTGTCCCCATCCCTGTGTCCCTGTGTCCCCATCCCTGACTGTCGCTGTCGCTGTCCCCAGGCATCCAGGAGGGTGTGAGGATGACTCTGGACTGTGCCCAGGCCACCTTCATCTCCTATGACAAGATGGTCATCTCGCTCAAGGGGGGGGAGATGTGAGTCTGGGGGGGCCTGGGGGGGGTGTCCCCAGGGATTTGGGGGTGTCCCCAAGGGATTTTGGGGTGTCCTGTCCCCCCCCTGAGGTGCCGCCCCCTGTCCCAGCCCTATCCTGACCCTGATCAGGGACGGGGTGAGCTCTGTCCTGTGGGACAAGGGGGGATCCCTGGGGTTTTCTGGGGGGCTCTCCATGGATTTAGGGGTGTCCCCAAGGATTTAGGGGTGTCCCCAAGGATTTAGGGGTGTCCCCAAGGGATTTTAGGGTGTCCTGTCCCCCCTGAAGTGTCCCCTGTGTGTCCCAGCCCTGTCCTGACCCTGATCAGGGGTGGGGTGAGCTCTGTCCTGTGGGACAAGGGGGGGGTCCCTGGGGGTTTTCTGGGGGACTCTCCATGGATTTTTGGGGTGTCCCAAGGGATTTAGGGGTGTCCCCAAGGGATTTGGGGGTGTCCTGTCCCCCCCTGAGGTGCCGCCCCCCTGTCCCAGCCGTGTCCTGACCCTGATCAGGGGTGGGGTGAGCTCTGTCCTGTGGGACAAGGGGGGGGTCCCTGGGGGTCCTGGGCTTTTTGAGGGTGTCTCCAAGAATTTTGGGGTGTCCCCAAGGGATTTTAGGGTGTCCTGTCCCCCCCTGAAGTGTCCCCTGTGTGTCCCAGCCGTGTCCTGACCCTGATCAGGGACGGGATGAGCTCTGTCCTGTGGGACAAGGGGGGGGTCTCTGAGGGTTTTCTGGGGGGCTCTCCATGGATTTTTGGGGTGTCCCAAGGGATTTAGGGGTGTCCCAAGGGATTTTGGGGTGTCCTGTCACCCCTCCCTGAGTTGTCCCCTCCCTGTCCCAGCTACGTGCTGACGCTGATCACGGACGGGATGCGCTCCGTGCGCTCCTTCCACTTCGACAAAGCGGCCGCCTCCGTCCTCACCACCTGTGTAAGCACCTGGGCACACCTGGGCACACCTGGGCACACCTTGGGGACACCTTGGGGACACTTTGGGGACATCTGTGCCCCCCTGTGTCCCCAGATGGTCCCTCTGGAGCCCGGCTATCTCTTCCTGGGGTCTCGTCTGGGGAATTCGCTCCTGCTCAGGTACACGGAGAAGCTGCAGGAGCCCCCGGCTGGGGCGGGCAAGGAGGGGCCTGACAGACAGGTGAGAGCCCAAAGCACACCTGGGGACCCCAAATCACACCTAGGGGACCCCCAAAAACCACCTGGGAACCCCAAAACTCTCCCCAAGAACCCCCAATCCTTCCCGAGATCCCAAATCTCCATCCCAGAACCCCCGGCTGGGGCGAGCAAGGGGGGGCCTGACAGGCAGGTGAGGGCCCAAAACACACCTGGGGACCCCAGATCACACCTGGCGATCCCAAATCACACCTGGGGGACCCCAAATCACACCTGGGGAGCTCCAAAAACCACCTGGGGGGCCACAAATCCTTCCCGAGATCCCAAATCTCCATCCCAGAACCCCCGGCTGGGGCGAGCAAGGAGGGGCCTGACAGGCAGGTGAGACCCCCAAAACACACCTGGGGACCCCAGATCACACCTGGCGATCCCAAATCACACCTGGGGGACCCCAAATCACACCTGGGGAGCTCCAAAAACCACCTGGGGGGCCACAAATCCCTCCCAAGATCCCAAATCTCCATCCCAGAACCCCCGGCTGGGGCGGGCAAGGAGGGGCCTGACAGACAGGTGAGGGCCCAAACACACCTGGGGACCCCAAATCACACCTGGAGGGCCCCAAAATTCACCTGGGGGACCCCACATCATGCCTGGAGAACCCCGGAAACCACCTGGGGGGCTCCAAAATTCACCTGGGATCCCAAATCCTCTCTGAGACCCAAAGATCCCCATCCCATAACCCCCAAACTCTTCGTAGGGACCCCAAAGCCCTTCCCTGAGCCCCAAATCCTTCCTGGGGACCCCAAAATCCTTTCCCTGGGACCCCAAATTCTTCCTGGGACCCCAAACCTTTCTGGGGATCCCTCCTAGAGACCCCAAATTCCTTCCCCGAGACCCCCAAACCCTTCCTGGGGACCCCAAATCATACCTGGGGACCCCAAAAACCCCTTCCCAGGGGTCCCAAATCTCAGCCCTGACACCACCAAGGCCCTCCCAGGGACCCCAAAACCCTCCTGGGGTCCCCAAATCTGTCCCTGTCACCCCCCAGGAGGAGCCCCCGGTGAAGAAGAAACGCTCGGAGCCATCGGGGTCGTGGGCAGGTGGGGACACCTGGGGACATCTGGGGACACTGAGGGACACTTGGGGACATCTGGGGGACACCTGGGGATATCTGGGGACACATGGGGGACACCTGGGGACACTTGGGGACATCCCTGAGGACATCTGGGGACATCTCCTGGTCACTGCAGGGATGACAAAGTGACAGAGGGGACACCTGGGGGCAGTGGGTGACAGAGTGTCCCTGTCCCCGAGGGGGTGACAGGGGGTGACAAGTGTGTCCTGTCCCCAGGGGGGTGGCACTGGGTGACAATGGGTGACCCAGGGGTGTCAGTGGGTGACAATGGGTGGCACCTGTCCCTGTCCCCAGGGGGGTGACACAGGGGTGACAATGGGTGACACCTGTCCCTGTCCCCAGGGGGGTGGCAGTGGTGACAATGGGTGACAATGGGTGACACCTGTCCTTGTCCCCAGGGGTGTGGCAGTAGGTGACAATGGGTGTCAGTGGGTGACCCAGGGGTGACAATGGGTGACACCTGTCCCTGTCCCCAGGGGGGTGACAATGGGTGACACCTGTCCCTGTCCCCAGGGGGGGTGGCACTGGGTGACAATGGGTGACCCAGGGGGGTGACAATGGGTGACACCTGTCCCTGTCCCCAGGGGGGAAGCCGCAGGCCCAGGACGAGGTTGATGAGATCGAGGTGTACGGCAGCGAGGCGGCCTCGGGGACACAGCTGGCAACGTACTCCTTCGAGGTACTGTCACCTGTGTGTCACCTGTGTGTCACCTGAGTGTCACCTGTGTCACCTGTGTGTCACCTGTGTCACCTCCCTGTTACCTCTGTCACCTCCCCGTCACCTGTATCACTTGTCTGTCACTTGTGTCACCTCCCTGTGACCCCCAGGTGGTCACTGCTCCTTTGAGGTGCTGTCGTTGTCACCTCCCTGTCACTTCTGTCACCTGTGTGTCACCTGTGTCACGTGTCGGTGTCCCCGCTGTCCCTGTCCCCAGGTGTGTGACAGCATCCTCAACATCGGGCCCTGCGCCAACGCGGCCATGGGGGAGCCGGCCTTCCTGTCTGAGGAGGTGAGACCCCAAAATCCCCCAAAATTACCCCAAAATCCACCCCAAAATCCCCCCCAACCCCGGCCTTCCTGTCTGAGGAGGTGAGACCCCAAAACCCCCCAAAATTACCCCAAAATCCACCCCCAAATCCCCCCCAAACCCGGCCTTCCTGTCTGAGGAGGTGAGACCCCAAAACCCCCCAAAATTACCCCAAAATCCACCCCAAAATCCCCCCCAAACCCGGCCTTCCTGTCTGAGGAGGTGAGACCCCAAAACCCCCAAAATTACCCCAAAAATGACCCCCAAAAACCCCAAAATCCACCCCAAAATCCACCCGAAAAACCCCAAAAATGACCCCAAAAACCCCAAAATCCACCCCAAAACCCCCCCCAAACCCGGCCTTCCTGTCTGAGGAGGTGAGACCCCAAAAACCCCCCAAATTACCCCAAAATCCACCCCAAAAACCCCAAAATCCACCCCCAAAACCCCAAAATCCACCCCAAAAACCCCCCCAAAAACCCCAAAAATGACCCCAAAACCCCCAAAATCCACCCCAAACCCGAGGAGGTGAGGGACCTCAAACTCTGACCCCAAAACCATCCTGTACCCCAAACCCTGCACCCCAAAATCCTTCACCCCAAAATCCTTCACCCCAAATCCTGTACCCCAAATCCTGACCCCAAATCCTGACCCCAAATCCTGACCCCAAATCCTGACCCCAAACCCTGACCCCAAATCCTGTACCCCAAACTCTGACCCCAAACCCTGACCCCAAACCCTGCACCCCAAATCCCGACCCTTTTGTCTCCCACAGTTCCAGAACAGCCCCGAGCCCGACCTGGAGATCGTCCTGTGCTCGGGGTACGGCAAGAACGGGGCCCTGACCGTGCTGCAGGTACCCCAAAAACCCCAAAAAACACCCCAAAAACATCCCTGGGACCCCAAAAACATCCCTGGGACCCCAAAACACCCCAAAAACATCCCAAAAATACCCCTGGGACCCCAAAACACCCCAAAAACATCCCTGGGACCCCAAAAACATCCTTGGGACCCCAAAACACCCCAAAAAACATCCCTGGGACCCCAAAAACATCCCTGAACACCAAACCCTCCCTGTGCTCGGGGTACGGCAAGAACGGGGTCCTGACCGTGCTGCAGGTACCCCAAAAACCCCAAAAAACACCCCAAAAACATCCCTGGGACCCCAAAAACATCCCTGGGACCCCAAAGCACCCCAAAAACATCCCAAAAATACCCCTGGGACCCCAAAAACACCCCAAAAACATCCATGGGACCCCAAAACACCCCTGGGACCCCAAAAACATCCATGGGACCCCAAAAATATCCATGGGACCCCAAAAACATCCCTGAACCCCAAACCCTCCCTGTGCTCGGGGTACGGCAAGAACGGGGCCCTGACCGTGCTGCAGGTACCCCAAAAACCCCAAAAAACACCCCAAAAACATCCCTGGGACCCCAAAAACATCCCTGGGACCCCAAAACACCCCAAAAACATCCCAAAAATACCCCTGGGACCCCAAAAACACCCCAAAAACATCCCTGGGACCCCAAAACACCCCAAAAACATCCCAAAAATACCCCTGGGACCCCAAAAACACCCCAAAAATATCCCTGGGACCCCCAAAACACCCCAAAAACATCCATGGGACCCCAAAACACCCCTGGGACCCCAAAAACATCCATGGGACCCCAAAAATATCCACGGGACCCCAAAAACATCCCTGAACCCCAAACCCTCCCTGTGCTCGGGGTACGGCAAGAACGGGGCCCTGACCGTGCTGCAGGTACCCCAAAAACCCCAAAAAACACCCCAAAAACATCCCTGGGACCCCAAAAACATCCCTGGGACCCCAAAAATATCCATGGGACCCCCAAAACATCCCTGAACCCCAAACCTTCCCTGTGCTCGGGGTACGGCAAGAACGGGGCCCTGACCGTGCTGCAGGTACCCCAAACCCCCCTGAACCCCAAAAACCCCAAAAAACACCCCAAAAACATCCCTGGGACCCCAAAAACATCCCTGGGACCCCAAAACACCCCAAAAACATCCCAAAAATACCCCTGGGACCCCAAAAACACCCCAAAAACATCCATGGGACCCCAAAACACCCCTGGGACCCCAAAACCATCCCTGGGACCCCAAAAATATCCCTGGGACCCCAAAAACATCCCTGAACACCAAACCCTCCCTGTGCTCGGGGTACGGCAAGAACGGGGCCCTGACCGTGCTGCAGGTACCCCAAAAACCCCTGAACCCCAAAAACCCCAAACCCCCCTGAACCCCAAAAACCACAAATTCCCCCAAAAACCCTGAACCCCAAACCCCCCGCACCTCCCAAGCCCCCCCGTGGGAGGTTCCCGGGGGGTCGATCCCGGTGCCAGAGCAGAGCTGGGGACAAACCAGGGTGACCCCAAAGTCTGGGGACCACCTGTACCCCCCCAGGGACACCCCAAAACTGTGGGGGGACCCCAAAAACCTGCCTGTACCCCCCATAGGGACACCCCAAAACTGTGGGGGACCCCACAAACCTGCCTGTACCCCCCATAGGGACACCCCAAAACTGTGGGGGACCCCACAAACCTGCCTGTACCCCCCATAGGGACACCCCAAAACTGTGGGGGTCCCTGCTGACCACTGTCCTGTCCCCTGTTGTCCCTGTCCCCTGTGTCCCCTCTGTCCCCTCTGTCCCTGTCCCCTGTGTCCCCTCTGTTCCCTGTGTCCCCTGTGACTCTGTCCCTGTCCCCTGTGTCCCTGTCCCTGTCCCCTGTGTCCCTGTGACCCCTGTGACCCTGTCCCCTGTGTCCCCTGTGACCCTGTCCCCTGTGTCCCTGTCCCTGTCCCTTGTGTCCCCTGTGTCCCTGTGACCCTGTCCCCTGTGTCCCTGTGACCCCTGTCCCCTCTGTCGCTGTCCCCTGTGTCCCTGTGACCCCTGTGTCCCTGTCCCCTGTGTCCCCTGTGACTCTGTCCCTGTCCCCTGTGTCCCCTGTGTCCCTGTCCCCTGTGTCCCCGTGACCCCTGTGACTCTGTCCCTGTCCCCTGTGTCCCTGTGACCCCTGTGTCCCTGTCCCTGTCCCCTGTGTCCCCGTGACCCCTGTGACCCTGTCCCCTGTGTCCCTGTGACCCCTGTGTCCCTGTCCCCTGTGTCCCTGTCCCCTGTGTCCCTGTGACCCCTGTGTCCCTGTCCCCTGTGTCCCTGTCCCCTGTCCCCTGTGACTCTGTCCCTGTCCCCTGTGTCCTCTGTGTCCCCTGTGACCCCTGTGTCCCTGTCCCTGTCCCCTGTGTCCCCGTGACCCCTGTGACCCTGTCCCCTGTGTCCCTGTGACCCCTGTGTCCCTGTCCCCTGTGTCCCTGTCCCCTGTCCCCTGTGACTCTGTCCCTGTCCCCTGTGTCCTCTGTGTCCCCTGTGACCCCTGTGACTCTGTCCCTGTCCCCTGTGTCCCTGTGACCCCTGTGTCCCTGTCCCTGTCCCCTGTGTCCCTGTGACCCCTGTGTCCCTGTCCCTGTCCCCTGTGACCCCTGTGACCCTGTCCCCTGTGTCCCTGTGACCCTGTCTCTGTCCCCTGTGTCCCTGTGACCCTGTCCCTGTCCCCTGTGTCCCTGTGACCCTGTGTCCCTGTGACCCTGTCGCTGTCCCCTGTGTCCCCTCTGTCGCTGTCCCCTGTGACCCTGTCGCTGTCCCCAGCGCAGTATCCGGCCCCAGGTTGTCACCACGTTCGAGCTGCCCGGCTGTTACGACATGTGGACAGTGACCGCTCCCCCCCCGCGGGAACAGGTGAGTCCCTGTGTCACCTGTGTCACCTGTGTCACCTTCCCTGTGTCCCCGTGTCCCCACCGAGGCTCTGTGTGTCCCCACAGCCGGAGGTGGCCCCGGGGGCCAGCGCGGAGCCCGAGGCAGCGACGGCTCCGGAAAGTTCCGAGGAGGACGGGGAACGACACGGATTCCTCATCCTGAGCAGGGAGGACTCCACCATGGTGAGGGGACACTGGGGACATCATGGGGACATTGGGGACATCACAGGGACATGGGGACATCACAGGGACACGGGTTCCTCATCCTGAGCAGGGAGGACTCCACCATGGTGAGGGGACACGGGGACATCATGGGGACATCACGGGGACATGGGGACATCACAGGGACACGGGTTCCTCATCCTGAGCAGGGAGGACTCCACCATGGTGAGGGGACACTGGGGACATCATGGGGACATCACAGGGACATGGGGACATCACAGGGACAGGGGTTCCTCATCCTGAGCAGGGAGGACTCCACCATGGTGAGGGGACACTGGGGACATCATGGGGACATCACAGGGACATCACAGGGACATCACAGGGACATGGGGACATCACAGGGACACGGGTTCCTCATCCTGAGCAGGGAGGACTCCACCATGGTGAGGGGACACGGGGACATCATGGGGACATCACAGGGACATGGGGACATCACAGGGACATGGGGACATCACAGGGACATGGGGACACAGACACTCCTTGCTCCCACCTGGTGTCCCCATGTCCCCAATGGGGACAGCAGCATGTCCTTAGGGCTCCATGGGTGCCATGTCCTGATGTCCCCATTGTCCCCACTGTCCCCACTGTCCCCATTGTCCCCATTGTCCCCATTGTCCCTGATGTCCCCGATGTCCCCACTGTCCCCATTGTCCCCAGATCCTGCAGACAGGACAGGAGATCCTGGAGCTGGACACGAGCGGCTTCGCCACCCAGGGCCCGACCGTGTTCGCCGGGAACCTGGGCCAGGGCCAGTTCATCGTGCAGGTGTCACCTCTGGGGCTGAGGCTGCTGCAGGGCGGTGAGTGACACACCTGGGACACACCTGGCCACACCTGGGGACACACCTGGGGACACCTGGGCACACCTGGGGACACACCTAGGCACACCTGGGCACACCTGGGGACAGGGACACACCTGGGGACACACCTGGGCCAGGGCCAGTTCGTCGTGCAGGTGTCACCTCTGGGGCTGAGGCTGCTGCAGGGCGGTGAGTGACACACCTGGGACACACCTGGGACACACCTGGGGACACCTGGGACACACCTGGGCACACCTGGGGACACACCTGGGGACAGGGCCAGTTCATCGTGCAGGTGTCACCTCTGGGGCTGAGGCTGCTGCAGGGCGGTGAGTGACACACCTGGGACACACCTGGGGACACCTGGGGACACCTGGGGACACACCTGGGCACACCTGGGGACAGGGACACACCTGGGCCACACCTGGGCCAGGGCCAGTTCATCGTGCAGGTGTCACCTCTGGGGCTGAGGCTGCTGCAGGGCGGTGAGTGACACACCTGGGACACACCTGGGGACACCTGGGGGGACACCTGGGCACACCTGGGGACACCTGGGCACACCTGGGGACAGGGACACAGCTGGGCCAGGGCCAGTTCATCGTGCAGGTGTCACCTCTGGGGCTGAGGCTGCTGCAGGGCGGTGAGTGACACACCTGGGACACACCTGGGCACATCTGGGGACACCTGGGACACACCTGGGACACACCTGGGGACAGGGACACAAGAGGGATTGGGACACACCTGGGATACACCTGGGATCAGGGACACACCTGGGATACACCTAGGGACACCTGGGGTGACATCAGCCGGTCACATGGGAGCCCAGGTGTCCCCAGGTGTGACATCAAGGGGGTGACACCTGGGTGACACCTCTGGCTATGTCCTGAGCTGGGGAGTGACAGGTGACAGCCACAGGTGACAGCCACAGGTGACACTGGGGAGTGACACGGGGGACCCGCTGGTGAGGTGACACGGGGGGTGGCACGGGGTGACACTGTGGTGACATCCTGTGCCCTTCGGTGACACAGGGTGGCCCTGGGGGTGACAAGGGTGTGACACGGGGTGTGACATTGGTGTGACCCCATGGTGACATTGGTGTGACACTGCTGTGACATTGGTGACATCGGTGTCCCTGCTGTCCCCACAGTGACACAGCTGCACTTTGTCCCGGTGGACCTGGGCTCTCCCATCGTGCACTGTGACACTGCTGTGACACTGGTGACACTGATGTGACACTGCTGTGACACTGATGTGACACTGATGTGACACTGGTGACACTGATGTGACACTGGTGACATTGGTGTCCCTGCTGTCCCCACAGTGACACAGCTGCACTTTGTCCCGGTGGACCTGGGCTCTCCCATCGTGCACTGTGACACTGCTGTGACACTGATGTGACACTGATGTGACACTGGTGACACTGATGTGACACTGGTGACATTGGTGTCCCTGCTGTCCCCTCACAGTGACACAGCTGCACTTTGTCCCGGTGGACCTGGGCTCTCCCATCGTGCACTGTGACACTGCTGTGACACTGATGTGACACTGATGTGACACTGGTGACACTGATGTGACACTGGTGACATTGGTGTCCCTGCTGTCCCCTCACAGTGACACAGCTGCACTTTGTCCCGGTGGATCTGGGCTCTCCCATCGTGCACTGCGCCGTGGCCGATCCCTTCGGGGTCCTGCTCAGCGCCGAGGGTCACCTGGCCACCTTCACCCTCAAAGGGGACACCTATGGGGGCCGCGCCCCGCGCCTGGCCCTGCTGCGGCCACCTGTGTCACACGTGAGTGTCACCTGTGTCCCCAAACCCCCTCACCTGTCCCCATCCCTGCCTGGCCCTGCTGTGGCCACCTGTGTCACACGTGAGTGTCACCTGTGTCCCCAAACCTCCTCACCTGTCCCCAATGTCCCCAACATCCACAATGTCCCCAATGTCCCCTCAGTGTCCCCAAATGTCCCCCCAATGTCCCCTCAGTGTCCCCTCAGTGTCCCCAATGTCCCCAATGTCCCCAATGTCCCCTCAGTGTCCCCAATGTCCCAATGTCCCCCCAATGTCCCAAATGTCCCCCAATGTCCCCAGTGTCCCCTCAGTGTCCCCAATGTCCCCAATGTCCCCCCAATGTCCCCAATGTCCCCCAATGTCCCCAATGTCCCAAATGTCCCCCAATGTCCCCAATGTCCCCAATGTCCCCAATGTCCCCTCACCTGTCCCCGTGCAGCAATCCCGGGTGACAGCTCTGTGCCTGTACCGGGACGTTTCTGGAATGTTCACCACCGAGAGCCGCGCCCCCCGGGAGGAGCCCCCGCCCCGCCCCCACGCCGAGGCCGAGACGCTCATCCAGGACCTCAGGTGAGTCCCCAGGTGTCCCCGGGTGTCCCCAGGGTGTCTCCAAGGTGTCCCCAGTCTCCAGGTGTGTCCGGGTTTGTCTCCATGTGTCAATCAGGGGGGGTCCTCAGGTGTTTCCAGAGCCCTAAATGCCCTCCAGGTGTATCCCAGGTGTACTCAGGAGTATCCCAGGTGTATCCCAGGTGTACTCAGGAGTATCCCAGGTGTACTCAGGTGTATCCCAGGTGTATGCCAGGTGTATCCAGGTGTATGCCAGGTGTACTCAGGAGTATCCCAGGTGTATCCCAGGTGTACTCAGGAGTATCCCAGGTGTACTCAGGTGTATCCCAGGTGTACTCAGGTGTACCCAGGTGTATGCCAGGTGTATCCAGGTGTATCCCAGGTGTACTCAGGAGTATCCCAGGTGTATCCCAGGTGTACTCAGGAGTATCCCAGGTGTACTCAGGTGTCCCCAGGAGTATTCCAGGTGTCCCCAGGTGTCCCAATCCCGTTTCCCGCAGTGACTCAGTGGACGATGAGCAGGAGATGCTCTACGGGGACTCGGGGGGGGGGTGTCCCAGGTGTACTCAGGTGTATCCCAGGTGTATCCCAGGTGTCCCCAGGTGTATCCCAGGTGTATCCCAGGTGTATCCAGGTGTGTCCCAGGTGTATCCAGGTGTGTCCCCAGGTGTCCCATTCCCCGTTTCCCGCAGTGACTCGGTGGACGATGAGGAGGAGATGCTCTACGGGGACTCGGGGGGGGGTGTCCCAGGTGTATCCCAGGTGTACCCAGGTGTATCCAGGTGCCCCATTCCCCGTTTCCCGCAGTGACTCGGTGGACGATGAGGAGGAGATGCTCTACGGGGACTCGGGGGGGTGTCCCAGGTGTATCCCAGGTGTCCCCCAGGTGCCCCCAGGTGTCCCCAGGAGTATTCCAGGTGTATCCAGGTGCCCCATTCCCCGTTTCCCGCAGTGACTCTGTGGACGATGAGGAGGAGATGCTCTACGGGGACTCGGGGGGGGGTGACCCAGGTGTTCCCAGGTGCCCCCAGGTGTATCCAGGTGTATCCAGGTGTATCCAGGTGTCCCCAGGTGTCCCATTCCCCGTTTCCCGCAGTGACTCGGTGGACGATGAGGAGGAGATGCTCTACGGGGACTCGGGGGGGGGTGTCCCAGGTGTATCCCAGGTGTACCCAGGTGTACCCAGGTGTCCCCAGGTGTATCCAGGTGTATCCAGGTGTGTCCCCAGGTGCCCCATTCCCCGTTTCCCGCAGTGACTCAGTGGACGATGAGGAGGAGATGCTCTACGGGGACTCGGGGGGGGTGTCCCAGGAGTATCCCAGGTGTATCCAGGTGTATCCAGGTGTCCCCAGGTGCCCCATTCCCCTTTCCCGCAGTGACTCAGTGGACGATGAGGAGGAGATGCTCTACGGGGACTCGGGGGGGGGTGTCCCAGGAGTATCCCAGGTGTTCCCAGGTGTATCCCAGGTGTACCCAGGTGTATCCCAGGTGTCCCCAGGTGTATCCAGGTGTGTCCCCAGGTGCCCTATTCCCCATTTCCCGCAGTGACTCGGTGGACGATGAGGAGGAGATGCTCTACGGGGACTCGGGGGGGGGTGTCCCAGGTGTATCCCAGGTGTACCCAGGTGTTCCCAGGTGTCCCCAGGTGTATCCAGGTGTGTCCCCAGGTGCCCCATTCCCCATTTCCCGCAGTGACTCTGTGGACGATGAGGAGGAGATGCTCTACGGGGACTCGGGGGGCTCGGGGCGCTCCCCCCCCAAGGAGGAGCCGCGGCGCCCGGGCCCCCCCGAGCGGGAGGCGGCCCCGCACAGCCCCGAGCCCTCGCACTGGTGCGTGCTGGCCAGGGAGAACGGCAACATGGAGGTACTGGGAGCACTGGGAACACTGGGAGTGCTGGGAATGGCGCTGGGAGTGCTGGGAGAACTGGGAATGGGGCTGGGAGTGCTGGGAAGGGACTGGGAATGGGGCTGGGAGTGCTGGGAGAACTGGGAATGGGGCTGGGAGTGCTGGGAAGGGACTGGGAATGGGGCTGGGAGTGCTGGGAAGGGACTGGGAATGGGGCTGGGAGTGCTGGGAATGGCACTGAGAGTGCTGGGAATGGCACTGGGAGAACTGGGAATGGTGCTGGGAGTGCTGGGAAGGGACTGGGAATGGGGTTGGGAGTGCTGGGAGAACTGGGAATGGGGCTGGGAGAACTGGGAATGGGGCTGGGAGTGCTGGGAAGGGACTGGAAATGGGGCTGGGAGTGCTGGGAAGGGACTGGAAATGGGGCTGGGAGTGCTGGGAGAACTGGGAATGGCACTGGGAGTGCTGGGAGAACTGGGAATGGGGCTGGGAGTGCTGGGAGAACTGGGAATGGGGCTGGGAGTGCTGGGAGAACTGGGAATGGCACTGGGAGCGCTGGGAGAACTGGGAATGGCCCTGGGAGCACTGGGAGAACTGGGAATGGGGCTGGGAGTGCTGGGAGAACTGGGAATGGGGCTGGGAGTGCTGGGAGAACTGGGAATGGCACTGGGAGCGCTGGGAGAACTGGGAATGGCCCTGGGAGCACTGGGAGAACTGGGAATGGGGCTGGGAGTGCTGGGAGAACTGGGAGTGCTGGGAGAACTGGGAATGGTGCTGGGAGTGCTGGGAGAACTGGGAATGGGGCTGGGAGTGCTGGGAAGGGACTGGGAATGGGGCTGGGAGTGCTGGGAGAACTGGGAGTGCTGGGAGAACTGGGAATGGTGCTGGGAGTGCTGGGAATGGCACTGGGAGAACTGGGAATGGGGCTGGGAGAGCTGGGAGGGGACTGGGAGCACTGGGAATGGTGCTGGGAGAACTGGGAATGGTGCTGGGAGTGCTGGGAATGGTGCTGGGAGAACTGGGAATGGCACTGGGAGCACTGGGAATGGCACTGGGAGCACTGGGAATGGCACTGGGAGCACTGGGAATGGCACTGGGAGCACTGGGAGCACTGGGAGGGCACTGGGAGGGCACTGGGAGCACTGGGAACACTGGGAATGGCACTGGGAGGGCACTGGGAGCACTGGGAGGGCACTGGGGGCACTGGGAGGGCACTGGGAACACTGGGACATTTGGGTTGGGGGTGTTGCCATCCCCATTCCCAATCCAATTCCCGTTGTGTTCCTGGAATTAATTCCCATTATCCCCATTATTAATCGTTATTAATCCCATTTATTAGCCCCCATTAATAATTAATCCCCGCAGATTTACCATGTCCCGAGTGGCGCCCATCATTCCCATTATCCCCTTTATTAATTCCCATTATTTCCGTTATTAATCCCGTTATTACTCCGCGTTATTAGCCGTTATTAATCGCCGTTATTAATCACCATTAATAATTAATCCCGGCAGATTTACCAAGTCCCCGAGTGGCGCCCATCATTCCCATTATCCCCGTTATTAATTCCCATTATTTCCGTTATCAATCCCCGTTATTACTCCGCGTTATTAGCCGTTATTAATCGCCGTTATTAATCACCATTAATAATTAATCCCGGCAGATTTACCAAGTCCCCGAGTGGCGCCCATCATTCCCATTATCCCCGTTATTAATTCCCATTATTTCCGTTATCAATCCCCGTTATTACTCCGCGTTATTAGCCGTTATTAATCGCCGTTATTAATCACCATTAATAATTAATCCCGGCAGATTTACCAAGTCCCCGAGTGGCGCCCATCATTCCCATTATCCCCGTTATTAATTCCTATTATCCCTGTTATTAATTCCCATTATTTCCGTTATCAATGCCCGTTATTACTCCGCGTTATTAACCGTTATTAATCGCCGTTATTAATCACCATTAATAATTAATCGCGGCAGATTTACCATGTCCCCGAGTGGCGCCTGGTGTTCCTGGTGAAGAATTTCCCCGTGGGCCAGCGGGTCCTGGTGGATTCGTCCTTTGGGCAGCCCCCGGCCGAGCCCCGCAAGGACGAGAGGGGCGAGAGGGAACTGCCCCACGTCAGGGAACTGCTGCTTGTGGGGCTGGGCCGGGCCCACAGCCGCCCCTTCCTGCTGGTACTGGGAGCACTGGGAATACTGGGGGGGCACTGGGAGGGCACTGGGAATACTGGGAGGGCACTGGGAGCACTGGGAGGGCACTGGGAGCACTGGGAACTGCCCCACGTCAGGGAACTGCTGCTTGTGGGGCTGGGCCGGGCCCACAGCCGCCCCTTCCTGCTGGTACTGGGAGCACTGGGAATACTGGGAGTGGCACTGGGAGGGCACTGGGAATACTGGGAGGGCACTGGGAGCACTGGGAGGGCACTGGGAGCACTGGGAACTGCCCCACGTCAGGGAACTGCTGCTTGTGGGGCTGGGCCGGGCCCACAGCCGCCCCTTCCTGCTGGTACTGGGAGCACTGGGAATACTGGGAGTGGCACTGGGAGGGCACTGGGAATACTGGGAGGGCACTGGGAGCACTGGGAGGGCACTGGGAGCACTGGGAACTGCCCCACGTCAGGGAACTGCTGCTTGTGGGGCTGGGCCGGGCCCACAGCCGACCCTTCCTGCTGGTACTGGGAGCACTGGGAATACTGGGAGGGCACTGGGAGGGCACTGGGAGCACTGGGAGGGCACTGGGGGCTGCCCCACGTCAGGGAACTGCTGCTTGTGGGGCTGGGCCGGGCCCACAGCCGCCCCTTCCTGCTGGTACTGGGAGCACTGGGAATACTGGGGGGGCACTGGGAGCACTGGGAATGGCACTGGGAGTGGCACTGGGAATACTGGGAGGGCACTGGGAGCACTGGGAGCACTGGGAACTGCCCCACGTCAGGGAACTGCTGCTTGTGGGGCTGGGCCGGGCCCACAGCCGCCCCTTCCTGCTGGTACTGGGAGCACTGGGAATACTGGGAGGGCACTGGGAGGGCACTGGGAGCACTGGGAGGGCACTGGGAGCACTGGGAACTGCCCCACGTCAGGGAACTGCTGCTTGTGGGGCTGGGCCGGGCCCACAGCCGCCCCTTCCTGCTGGTACTGGGAGCACTGGGAATACTGGGAGGGCACTGGGAGGGCACTGGGAGCACTGGGAATACTGGGAGGGCACTGGGAGGGCACTGGGAGGGCACTGGGAATACTGGGAGGGCACTGGGAGCACTGGGAACTGCCCCACGTCAGGGAACTGCTGCTTGTGGGGCTGGGCCGGGCCCACAGCCGCCCCTTCCTGCTGGTACTGGGAGCACTGGGAATACTGGGAGTGGCACTGGGAGGGCACTGGGAATACTGGGAGGGCACTGGGAGGGCACTGGGAGCACTGGGAGGGCACTGGGGGCACTGGGAAGGGCACTGGGAGGGCACTGGGAGCACTGGGAGGGCACTGGGAGCACTGGGAAGGGCAGTGGTGGTTCTGGATGATTTAGGGTGGAATTCAGAGTTTCTGGGATGGATTTTGGGGTTCCCAGGTGGATTTTGGGGTCCCCCGACCCCATTTTGGGGTTCCCAGGTGCACGTGGAGCAGGAGCTGCTCCTGTACGAGGGGTTTGGGGTTCCCAGGTGGATTTTGGGGTTCCCAGGTGGATTTTGGGGTTCCCTGATCCCATTTTGGGGTTCCCAGGTGGATTTTGGGGTTCCCGGGGTGGATTTTGGGGTTCCCTGATCCCATTTTGGGGTTCCCAGGTGGATTTTGGGGTTCTCAGGTGGATTTTGGGGTTCCCAGGTGCACGTGGAGCAGGAGCTGCTCCTGTACGAGGCCTTTGCCCACGACTCCCAGCTGGGCCAGAGCAACCTCAAGGTTCGATTCCGCAAGGTGAGGGGGGGGGGGTCCGGGAGGAATTTTTTAGGGGGGGGGGGGGTCCCACACCCCCAAAACTCCCCCCGGGACCCCCCCCTGGCCGTGCCCGTGTCCCCCCAGGTGCCCCACGGGATCAATTTTCGGGAGAAGAAACCGAAGCCGTCGAGGAAGAAGCCGGAGGGGCCGGGGGGAGCTCCCGGGGGGGCTCCCGGGGGGGCTCCGGGTGGGACCCCCGAGGAACCGGGGGGGCCCCGGGGCCGCGTGGCGCGGTTCAGACACTTCCACGACATCTACGGGTACTCGGGGGTGAGTGAGGGGCACCCCAAAAACGTGGGGGGACCCCAAAACTGTGGGGGGAGAGCTGGGGAACGCCTCAAACCAGGCAGGGACCCCAAAACTATGGGGGGACCCTAAAACTATGGGGGGACCCCAAAACTATGGGGGGAGAGCTGGGGAAACCCCAAAACCAGGCAGGGAACCCAAATCTATGGGGGGGGATCTAGGGAGGGACCCCAAAACTGGGCAAGGACCCCAAATCTCTGGGGGAGATCTCAAATCTATGGGAGGAGATCCTGAATCTATGGGGAGGATCCCAAATCTATGGGGGGTCCTGAGAGGGACCCCAAAACCAGGCAGGGACCCCGAATCTATGGGGGGGATCCCAAATCTATGGGAGGAGATCCTAAATCTATGGGGAGGATTCCAAACCTAGAGGAGGATCCTAAATCTATGGGGGAGATCCCAAATGCATGGAGGAGAGACCCCAAAACCGGGCAGGGACCCCAAAACCAGACAGGGACCCCAAAACCGGGCAGGGACCCCAAAAACAGACAGGGATCCCAAATCTATGGGGAGAGAGCTGGGGAGGGGCCCCAAAACTGGGCAGGGATGCCAAATCTCTGGGGGAGATCCTAAATCTGTGGGGAGGATCCCAAATCTATGGGGGGTCCTGAGAGGGACCCCAAAACCGGGCAGAGACCCCAAAGTTATGGGGGAGAGCTGGGGGACACCCCAAAACCAGACAGGGACCCCAAAGTTATGGGGAGGGACCCCAAACCTATCGAGGGGGACCCCAAACTGGGCAGGGACCCCAAATCTATGGGGTGAGAGCTGGGGGGGGGAATCTCCAAAACTGGGCAGGGGCCCCAAATCTATGGGGGGGGATCTGGGGAGAGACCCCAAAACCGAGCAGGGACCTGTCCCAGGTGTTCACCTGCAGCCCCTCCCCTCACTGGGTGCTGCTGTTTGGGGTTTTTGGGTGTCCCTGCCCCATTCCCAGGTGTCCCTCACCTGTCCCAGGTGTCCCTCACCTGTCCCAGGTGTTCACCTGCAGCCCCCTCCCCTCACTGGGTGCTGCTGACAGCTCGGGGCGCTCTGAGTGCCCCATACCTGGGGGTGTCCCTGTCCCTATTCCTGCCTTCAGGTACCCCCCAGGTGTCCCTCACCTGTCCCCTCACCTGTCCCTCACCTGTCCAGGTGTTCATCTGCGGCCCCTCCCCTCACTGGATGCTGCTGACAGGTCGGGGGGCTCTGAGGCTGCACCCGATGGGCATCGACGGCCCCGTGGAATCCTTCGCACCTTTCCACAACGTCAACTGCCCCAAGGGCTTCCTGTACTTCAACCGCCAGGTGAGCACACCTGGGCACACCTGAGCACACCTGGGGAGGGTCTGAACTGCCCCAAGGGCTTCCTGTACTTCAACCGCCAGGTGAGCACACCTGGGCACACCTGAGCACACCTGGGGAGGGTCTGAACTGCCCCAAGGGCTTCCTGTACTTCAACCGCCAGGTGAGCGCACCTGGGCACACCTGGGGAGGGTCTGAACTGCCCCAAGGGCTTCCTGTACTTCAACCGCCAGGTGAGCGCACCTGGGCACACCTGGGGGGGCACCTGAACTGCCCCAAGGGCTTCCTGTACTTCAACCGCCAGGTGAGCACACCTGGGCACACCTGGGGGGTACCTGACCCAATTTTGGGGGTCTTTTCGGGTCAGGGTGAGCTCAGGATCAGTGTCCTCACCTGTACCTGTCCTGTGACACACCTGAGCCATTTTGGGATGTTTTGGGTTCAGGGTGAGCTCAGGATCAGTGTCCTCACCTGTACCTGTCCTGTGACACACCTGAGCCATTTTGGGATGTTTTGGGTTCAGGGTGAGCTCAGGATCAGTGTCCTCACCTGTCTGTACCTGTCCTGTGACACACCTGAGCCATTTTGGGATGTTTTGGGTTCAGGGTGAGCTCAGGATCAGTGTCCTCACCTGTCTGTACCTGTCCTGTGACACACCTGAGCCATTTTGGGATTATTTTGGGTCAGGGTGAGCTCAGGATCAGTGTCCTCACCTGTCTGTACCTGTCCTGTGACACACCTGAGCCATTTTGGGGTAATTTTGGGATATTTTGGGTCAGGGTGAGCTCAGGATCAGTGTCCTCCCCGCTTACCTGTCCTACGACGCTCCCTGGCCCGTGAGGAAGATCCCCCTGCGCTGCACCGCTCACTACGTCGCCTACCACGTGGAATCCAAGGTGGGCGGGGCCGGGGGCACACCTGGGCACACCTGGGACGCACCTGAGCACACCCGGGCATGCCAAGAAAACACCTGGGTACACTCAGAACATAACTGGGCACACCTGGGCATGCCAAGAAAACACCTGGGACACACCTGAGCACACCCAGGCAGGCCAAGAATACACCTGGGACACACCTGAGCACACCTGGGCATGCCAAGAACTCACCTGGGCACATCCAAGAAACACCTGGGCCCACCCAAGATGTACCTGGGCATGCCAAGAAAACACCTGGGCACACTCAGAACATACCTGGACACACCTGGGACACACCTGAGCACACCCGGGCAGGCCAAGAACGCACCTGGGCACACCTGGGATACACCTGGGCATGCCAAGAACTCACCTGGGCACATCCAAGAAACACCTGGGCCCACCCAAGATGTACCTGGGCATGCCAAGAAAACACCTGGGCACACTCAGAACATACCTGGACACACCTGGGACACACCTGAGCACACCTGGGTATGCCAAGAACATGCCTGGTCATGCCTGAGGATACCCAGGACACACCTGGGCACACCCAGGACACAGCCAGGGGACACCTGGGCATACCAAGAACACACCTGAGCATGCCTGGGGATACCCGGGACACACCTGGGCACACCCAGGATACACTCAGAACACACCTGGGCATGCCAGGAACACACCTGGGCACAGCCATGGCACACCTAGGCATGCCAAGAACACACCTGTGCATATCCAGAACATACCTGGACGCACTCAGAACACACCTGGGCCATGCCCAGAACTCACCTGGTGTAGGCAGTGGCCGCTTGGGAAGGGCTGGGGGGATCTTGGGGGGTCCCAGGTGATGTTGGGGGGGGTCCTGGGGAGTCCCAGGTGATGCTGGGGGGTCTCAGGTGATGTTGGGGGGTCCTGGGGTTTCCCAGGGAGTCTTGGGGGGGGTCTCTCAGGTGTGTCCCCCCCTCCCCCCCCCCCCAGGTGTACGCGGTGGCCACGAGCTCCCCCCACCCCTGCACGAGAATCCCGCGCATGACGGGGGAGGAGAAAGAGTTCGAGAGCATCGAGAGAGGTGAGGGGAGGGACACACCTGGGGATACCTGGGACACACCTGGGGATACCTGGGACACACCTGGGACACACCTGGGGATACCTGGGACACACCTGGACACACCTGGGACACACCTGGGGACAGCTGGGACACACCTGGGGACACCCCCAAATCCCTCTGTGTCCCCCCCAAATCTTTGTGTCCCCCCATCCCAGTATCCCCCATCCCAGTTTCTCCAGTATTCCAGTATTCCCCATCCCAGTATCCCCAGTATCCCCAGTGTTCCCAATCCCAGTATCCCCAGTGTTCCCAGTATCCCCAGTCCCAGTATAACCAGTGTTCCCAGTATCCCCAGTGTCCCCAATCCCAGTGTCCCCAGTATCCCCAGTATTCCCAGTATCCCCACTATTCCCAGTGTTCCCAATCCCAGTATCCCCAGTATCCCCAGTATCCCCAGTGTCCCCAGTATCCCCAGTGTTCCCAGTATCCCCAGTGTTCCCAGTATCCCCAGTGTCCCCAGTATCCCCAGTGTCCCCAGTATCCCCAGTGTTCCCAGTATCCCCAGTATCCCCAGTATCCCCAGTGTTCCCAGTATTCCCAGTGTTCCCAGTGTCCCCAGTCCCTGACCCGTGTCCCCCCATCCCCCAGACGAGCGTTACGTGCCCCCCCAGCAGGAGGCTTTCAGCATCCAGCTCATCTCACCTGTCAGCTGGGAGGCCATTCCCAACACCAGGTGAGACCCCAGACCCCCAAATGTACCTGGGAAACCCCAAATGTACCTGGGAAACCCTGAAATGTACCTGGGAAACCCCAAATGTACCTGGGAAACCCCAAATGTACCTGGGAACCCCAAAATCCCAACCTCACCTGAGCTCACCTGGACCCCCAGGATGGTCCTGGAGAGGTCAGAGCCATCACCTGTATGGACTGGGTGTCCTTGGGGTGCCCACCTGGGCTCACCTGGGCTTACCTGAGCTTACCTGTGCCCACGTGAGCCCACCTGGTCTTCTCACCTGATGCCCACCTGTGCCAGGATCGCCCTGGAGGAGTGGGAACACGTCACCTGTATGGTGTGATGTGTCCTTGGGGCATCACCTGAGTCCTCTGGGGTGCCCCTGTGAACTCACCTGTGCCCACCTGTCCTTACCTGTGCCCACCTGGTCTCACCTGTCCTTACCTGTGGCAGGATTGCCCTGGAGGAGTGGAAACACGTCACCTGTGTGAAGGAATGGGGCATCACCTGAGCCCCCTGGGGTGCCTCCCTGAGCTCACCTGTGCCCACCTGTCCTTACCTGTACTCACCTGAGCTCACCTGTGCCCAAGATTTCCCTATAGGAGTTAACACACGTCACCTGTATGATGTGATGTGTCCTTGGGGCATCACCTGAGCCCCCTGGGGTGCCCCCCTGAGCTCACCTGTTCCCACCTGAGCTCACCTGTCGTTACCTGTGGCAGGATCGCCCTGGAGGAGTGGGAACACGTCACCTGTATGAAGACGGTGTCGCTGCGCTCTGAGGAGACGGTGTCGGGCCTCAAGGGCTACGTGGCCGTGGGCACCTGCCTGATGCAGGGAGAGGAGGTCACCTGTCGGGGCAGGGTACGTACCTGGGCACACCTGGGGAGTACCTGGGCACACCTGGGGAACACCTGGACACACCTGGGAAACATCTGGGGGCACACCTGGCTGATGCAGGGAGAGGAGGTCACCTGTCGGGGCAGGGTACGTACCTGGGCACACCTGGGGAACACCTGGACACACCTGGGAAACATCTGGGGGCACACCTGGCTGATGCAGGGAGAGGAGGTCACCTGTCGGGGCAGGGTACGTACCTGGGCACACCTGGGGAACACCTGGACACACCTGGGGAACACCTGGGCACACCTGGGGCGCTTGGTCTGAGGATCCTGGAGACACCTTTGAGACACTCATGGGGCTCTAAAGTTGGCACCTGGAGGTGCCAGGACACACCTGGGGAGTGCAGGACACACCTGTGCAGCCCCTCACTCACCTGTGCAGCCTCTCACTCACCTGTGCCGTCCCTCACTCACCTGTGCCCTCACTCACCTGTGCAGTCCCTCACTCACCTGTGCCGTCGCTCACCTGTGCCGTCCCTCACTCACCTGTGCCCTCACTCACCTGTGCCGTCCTCACTCACCTGTTCCCTCACTCACCTGTGCCGTCCCTCACTCACCTGTTCCCTCACTCACCTGTGCCGTCGCTCACCTGTGCCCTCACTCACCTGTGTCCTCACTCACCTGTGCCGTCCTCACTCACCTGTGCCCTCACTCACCTGTGCCCTCACTCACCTGTGCCGTCCTCACTCACCTGTTCCCTCACTCACCTGTGCCGTCCCTCACTCACCTGTGTCCTCACTCACCTGTGCCGTTGCTCACCTGTGCAGTCCCTCACTCACCTGTGCCGTCGCTCACCTGTACAGTCACTCACCTGTGCAGCCCCACATTCACTTGTGTCTATCCTACACTCACCTGTGCAGTCCCTCACTCACCTGTGCAGTCCCTCACTCACCTATGGGGATATCTGACGACACACCTGTTCCGTCCCTCACTCACCTGTGCCGTCGCTCACCTGTGTGGCAGATCCTGATCCTGGACGTGATCGAGGTGGTTCCGGAGCCGGGGCAGCCGCTGACCAAGAACAAGTTCAAGGTTCTGTACGAGAAGGAGCAGAAGGGGCCCGTGACGGCCCTGTGCCACTGCCACGGCTACCTGGTGTCTGCCATCGGCCAGAAGGTACACCTGGGCACACCTGGGTACTCACCTGTGCCACTGCCACGGCTACCTGGTGTCTGCCATCGGCCAGAAGGTACACCTGGGCACACCTGGGTACTCACCTGTGCCACTGCCACGGCTACCTGGTGTCTGCCATCGGCCAGAAGGTACACCTGGGCACACCTGGGCACACCTGGGTACTCACCTGGGTACACCTGGGCACACCTGGGTACTCACCTGTGCCACTGCCACGGCTATCTGGTGTCTGCCATCGGCCAGAAGGTACACCTGGGCACACCTGGGTACTCACCTGGGCACACCTGGGCACACCTGGGTACACCTGGGTACTCACCTGGACACACCTGGGTACACCTGGGTACTCACCTGGGTACACCTGGGCACACCTGGGTACTCACCTGGGCCACTGCCATGGCTACCTGGTGTCTGCCATCGGCCAGAAGGTACACCTGGGCACACCTGGGCACACCTGGGCACACCTGGGTACACCTGGGTACTCACCTGTGCCACTGCCACGGCTACCTGGTGTCTGCCATCGGCCAGAAGGTACACCTGGGCACACCTGGGTACACCTGGGTTCACCTGGGTACACCTGGGCACACCTGGGTACTCACCTGTGCCACTGCCACGGCTACCTGGTGTCTGCCATCGGCCAGAAGGTACACCTGGGCACACCTGGGCACACCTGGGTACACCTGGGTACTCACCTGTGCCACTGCCACGGCTACCTGGTGTCTGCCATCGGCCAGAAGGTACACCTGGGCACACCTGGGTACACCTGGGCACACCTGGGTACACCTGGGTACTCACCTGGGCACACCTGGGCACACCTGGGTACTCACCTGTGCCACTGCCACGGCTACCTGGTGTCTGCCATCGGCCAGAAGGTACACCTGGGCACACCTGGGTACACCTGGGTTCACCTGGGTGCACACCTGGGTACACCTGGGTACTCACCTGGGTACACCTGGGTACACCTGGGTACACCTGGGCACACCTGGGTGCACACCTGGGCACACCTGGGTACACCTGGGTACTCACCTGGGTACACCTGGGCACACCTGGGCACACCTGGGTACTCACCTGGGCACACCTGGGTACTCACCTGTGCCACTGCCACGGCTACCTGGTGTCTGCCATCGGCCAAAAGGTACACCTGGGTGCACACCTGGGCACACCTGGGTACACCTGAGTACACCTGGGCACACCTGGGTACACCTGGGTACACCTGGGCACACCTGGGTGCACACCTGGGCACACCTGGGTACACCTGGGTACACCTGGGCACACCTGGGTACTCACCTGGGCACACCTGGGTACACACCTGGGTACACCTGGGCACACCTGGGTACACCTGGGCACACCTGGGCACACCTGAGGGGAGCCCACGGTGCCATTGAGGCGTCCCTGTGTCCCCCTCAGATCCTCCTGTGGAGCTGAAGGCCAACGAGCCAACCTTGGTGGCCACTCAACGTTCATTGGGTTTGGGTTGAGGTGGCCAATAGGGAGATGACAGTGGCCACCAAGGAGGTGTCAGTGGCCACCCAGGAGGTGTCACTGGCCACCATGGTCACCTCGTGGTGTCCCCCCAGATCTTCCTGTGGAGCCTGAAGGACAACGAGCCAACCTTGGTGGCCACTCAACATCAGTTGAGTTTGTGTTGAGGTGGCCAATAGGGAGATGTCAGGGGCCACCAGGGAGGTGTCAGTGGCCACCAAGGGGATGTCAGGGGCCACCAAGGAGGTGTCAATGGCCACCAGTGTGACCTCGGGGTGTCCCCTCAGATCCTCCTGTGGAGCCTGAAGGCCAACGAGCCAACCTTGGTGGCCACTCAACGTTCATTGGGTTTGGGTTGAGGTGGCCAATAGGGAGATGACAATGGCCACCAAGGAGGTGTCAGTGGCCACCAAGGAGGTGTCAATGGCCACCAGTGTGACCTCAGGGTGTCCCCTCAGATCTTTCTGTGGAGCCTGAAGGACAACGAGCCAACCTTGGTGGCCACTCAACATCAGTTGAGTTTGTATTGAGGTGGCCACCAAGGGGATGTCAGTGGCCACCAAGGAGGCGTCAGTGGCCACCAGTGTGACCTCGGTGTGTCCCCCCAGATCTTCCTGTGGAGCCTGAAGGACAACGAGCTGACGGGGATGGCGTTCATCGACACGCAGCTCTACATCCACCAGATGATCAGCGTCAAGAGCTTCATCCTGGCCGCCGACCTCATGAAGAGCATCTCGCTGCTGCGCTACCAGGAGGAGAGCAAGACGCTGTCCCTCGTCAGCCGGGTGCGCCCTTTGGGCTACCGGATTGGCCTCGGGGCTACTAAACTCTTTATGGGGCTACCGGATCGGCCTCGGGGCTACCAGACTCACATGGGGCTACTAAACCCCCATGGGGCTACCAGACTCCTCATAGGGCTACTAAACCGGCCTCGGGGCTACCAAACTCACATGGGGCTACCGAACTCCTCATGGGGCTACTAAACCCCCATGGGGCTACTAAACCGGGCTTGGGGCTACCAGACTCACATGGGGCTACTAAACCAGGCTTGGGGCTACCAAACTCACATGGGGCTACCGAACTCCTTATGGGGCTACCAAACTTCTCATGGGGCTACTAAACTCCTTATGGGGCTACTAAACCCCCATGGGGCTACTAAACCAGATTTGGGGCTACCAAACTCCTCATAGGGCTACTAAACCAGCCTCAGGGCTACCAGACTCACATGGGGCTACCAGACTGGCCTCGGGGCTACCAGACTCCTTATGGGGCTACCAAACTGGGCTTGGGGCTACCAAACTCCTCATGGGGCTACTAAATCCTTATGGGGCTACTAAACTGGGCTTGGGGCTACCAAACTCCTCATGGGGCTACCAGACTGGCCTCAGGGCTACCAAACTCACATGGGGCTACTAAACCCCCATGGGGCTACCAAATTGGCCTTGGGGCCACCAAATTCCCCACATGGCCACCAAACCCTCACGGGGCCACCTGAGCTACCCTGGGGCCCCCAAACCTGCCTTGGGCCACCAAAGTCCCCATGGGGCCTGGAGGACACCTGAGGGTTCCAGGGAACACCTGGGGGTCACCTGAGGGTCTTGGGTGTCACCTGAAGGTTCCAGGAGACACCTGAGGGACACTCGGGGCTCTTGGGGGATGCCCAGGTGCCACCCCCGGTGCCAGGGTGTTGACGGTGACAAGCGACAGGTGACAGTCACAGTGACAGGTGATGGTGACAGGTGACATGGTGACAGGTGACAGTGACAGGTCACAATGACAGTGACAGTGATAGTCACAGTGACAGGTGACAGTGATGGTGACAGGTGACAGTCACAGTGACAGGTGATGGTGACAGGTGACACGGTGACAGTGACAGGTGACAGGTGATGGCGACAGTCACAGGTGACAGTCACAGGTGACAGTGACAGTCACAGTGACAGGTGACAGTGACAGGTGACGGTGACAGGTGACGGTGACAGGTGTGTCCCGGCAGGACGCGAAGCCGCTGGAGGTTTACAGCGTGGATTTCATGGTGGACGGCACCCAGCTGGGATTCCTGGGTACGGACACGGCCCCGGGCCGGGGGGGGGGGATGAGTTTGGTAAAGGTTGGGGTGGGGTTGGTTGAGTTGGGTTTGGTTTGGGTTGGGTTGGGTTTGGTTGGGTTGGGGTTGGGTTGGGTTGGGTTGGGTTTGGGTTGGGTTTGGTTGGGTTGGGTTTGGTTTGGTTGGGTTGGGTTTGGTTGGGTTGGGTTTGGTTTGGGTTGGGTTGGGTTGGGTTTGGGTTGGGCTGGGTTGGGTTGGGTTTGGGTTGGGTTGGGTTTGGTTGGGGTTGGGTTGGGTTGGGTTTGGTTGGGTTTGGTTGGGCTGGGTTTGGTTGGGTTTGGGTTGGGTTGGGTTTGGTTGGGGTTGGGTTTGGTTGGGTTTGGTTGGGGTTGGGTTGGGTTGGGTTTGGTTGGGTTTGGGTTGGGTTGGGGTTGGGTTGGGTTTGGTTTGGGTTGGGTTGGGGTTGGGTTGGGTTTGGGTTGGGTTGGGTTTGGGTTGGGTTGGGTTTGGTTGGGTTTGGGTTGGGTTGGGTTGGGTTGGGTTGGGTTTAGTTTAGTTTGGGTTGGGTTTGGGTGGTTTTTGCTGGGTTTGGTTGAGTTTGGTTCAATATTGGTGAGTTTAGTTGGGTTTGAGTTGGTTTTGGTTGAGTTTGGATTGGTTGAGTTGGGTTGGGTTTGGTTGGGTTGGGGTTTGGTTGGGTTTAGTTGGGGTTGGTTGAGTTGGGTTTGGGTTGGGTTGGGTTCACATGGATTTGGTTGGGTTTGGATGGATTTGGGATGGGTTGGGTTTAGTTGGATTTGGTTTAATTTGGGTTGGGTTTGGATGGATTTGGTTGGGTTTGGTCGAGTTTGGGTAAATTTGGGTAAATTTTGGTTTGGATTTGAGTTGAATTTGATTTGAATTTCGGTGAATTTTGGGTTGGATTTGTGTAAATTTGGGTTAAATTTGAGTGAATTCAGCTGAACTTGGGTAAATTTGGGTTGAATTTGGCTAAATTCGGATTGGATTTGTTTCCAATTTGGGGAATTTTGGGTAGAATTTGGGTAAATTCGGGTTGAATTTGGCTAAATTCAGATTGAATTTGTTTCCAATTCGGGTTGAATTTGGGTTGAATTTGCATAAATTTGCATCAATTTGGCTTCACTTCACCACCTCCCATCCCCGCAGTCTCCGACCGCGACCGCAACCTGCTGGTGTACATGTACCTGCCTGAAGGTGAGCGGGGCGGGGCCCGGCTGAGCCCAGGTGAGCCCAGGTGAGCTCAGGTGAGCTCAGGTGAGCCCAGGTGAGCCCAGGTGAGCCGTACCTGTCCCCCCCCAGCCAAGGAGTCGTTCGGGGGGCTGCGGCTGCTGCGCCGCGCCGATTTCCACGTGGGCGCCCACGTCAACACGTTCTGGCGAACGCCGTGCCGAGGGCACGCCGAGGGACCCAACCGGCGCTCCAGCACCTGGGAGAACAAACACATCACCTGGTTCGGTGAGGGACACACCTGGGGACACACCTGGGGACAGCTGGGGACAGGGACACACCTGGGAGAACAAACACATCACCTGGTTCGGTGAGGGACACACCTGGGGACACACCTGGGGACACACCTGGGGACAGGGGACACACCTGGGAGAACAAACACATCACCTGGTTCGGTGAGGGACACACCTGGGATACACCTGGGGACAGCTGGGGACAGGGACACACCTGGGAGAACAAACACATCACCTGGTTCGGTGAGGGACACACCTGGGACACACCTGGGGACACACCTGGGGACAGGGACACACGTGGGAGAACAAACACATCACCTGGTTCGGTGAGGGACACACCTGGGACACACCTGGGGACAGCTGGGGACAGGGACACACCTGGGGACAGGGACACACCTGGGGATACACCTGGGAGAACAAACACATCACCTGGTTCGGTGAGGGACACACCTGGGGACACACCTGGGGACAGGGACACACCTGGGGACACACCTGGATTTGGGGTGTCAGGATTTGGGGTGTCAGTCAGGGTTTGGGGTGTCAGGGTTTGGGGTGTCAGGGTTTGGGGTGTCAGGGTTGGGGTGTCGGGATTTGGGGTTTGGGGTGTCGGGTTTGGGATTTGGGGTTTGGGGTTTGGGGTTTGGGTGTCAGTCAGGATTTGGGGTGTCAGGATTTGGGGTTTGGGGTTTGGGGTTTGGGGTTTGGGGTGTCAGGGTTTGGGGTTTGGGGTGTCGGGTTTGGGGTTTGGGGTGTCAGTCAGGATTTGGGGTGTCGGGGTTTGGGGTGTCGGGATTGGGGTTTGGGGTTTGGGGTTTGGGGTGTCAGTCAGGATTTGGGGTGTCAGGGTTTGGGGTTTGGGGTTTGGGGTGTCAGGGTTTGGGGTTTTGGGTGTCGGGTTTGGGGTTTGGGGTGTCAGTCAGGATTTGGGGTCCCCGCAGCGACGCTGGACGGGGGCCTGGGGCTGCTGCTGCCGATGCAGGAGAAAACCTACAGGAGATTGCTGATGCTGCAGAACGCGCTGAGCTCCGCCCTGCCACACCTGGCCGGCCTCAACCCCCGCGCTTTCAGGTGAGCACACACCTGGAGCACACCTGGGGTACACCTGGAGTACGCCTGGATACACCTGTACACACCTGGGGTACACCTGTACACACCTGAGTTCCCTTACCTGTCCACCATATCTTGTCTCATCTGTCCTGTCCCTCACCTGTCTCACCTGTCCCATGTCTCACCTGTCCTCTGTCTCACCTGTCCCCATCCCTCATCTGTCCTATCCCTTACCTGTCTCACCTGTCCTACCTCTCACCTGTCCCCCACCTGTCTCACCTGTCCCTCACCTGTTCCATCTCTCACCTGTCCCATCTGTCTCACCTGTCCTGTCTCACCTGTCTTGTCTCACCTGTCGTGTCTCACCTGTCTCAGGTTGCTGCAGTCTGAGCGGCGCCTGTTGCAGAACGCCGTGCGCAACGTCCTGGACGGGGAACTGCTGGGCAGGTTCCTTTACCTGAGCGCCATGGAGAGGGGGGAGCTGGCCAAGAAAATCGGGACCACACCTGACATCGTGAGTCACACCTGGGACAGGTGTGGGGCTGGGACAGGTGTGAGACAGGGACAGGTGTGAGGGATAGGTGTGAGACAGGGACAGGTGTGGGGCTGGGACTGGTTTTGGCCAGGTGAGGTTTGGGACAGGTGAGATTCAGGACAAGTGAGGCTCAGGACAAGTATGAGGATTGGACAGGTGAGGTTCAGGCCAGGTGAGATTTGGCACCGGTGAGATTCGAGACAGGTGAGATTCAGGACAGGTGAGGTTCACACAGGTGTGGGGCTGCTTTGGATCAGATGAGGTTTTGGACAGGTGGGATTTGGGACAGGTGAAGTTTAAGCCAGGTAAGGTTTGGGCCAGGTGAGGTTTTGGACAGGTGAGATTTGGGCCAGGTGAGCTCCTGACCTCTCTCCCCTCCCCCCCACAGATCCTGGACGACCTCCTGGAGATCGATCGCGTCACCGCCCACTTCTGAGGGACCCCAAAATATCCCAAAATATCCCCAAAAGATCCCAAAATTCCACCCAAAAAATCCCCAAAATATCCCAAAATTCCACCCAAAAAATCCCCAAAATAAAAAAAAAAATCCCCAAAAAAATCCCCCGAAAAATCCCCAAAATTCCCCCCAAAACTCCCAAAATGCAAAAAAAAAAAAAAAAATCCAGAAAAATCCCCCAAAAAATCCCCAAATCCAAAAAAAAAATTCAAAAAAAAGTCCCCCAAAAAATCCCCAAAATTCCCCCAAATCCCCGTTTGTAATAAAACGCTGACTCAGCTCCGGTTTTGGGTTTATTTGGGGGGATTTTGGGGTTCACAGTGGTTTGGGGTTCACAGTGAATTTAGGGGAGGGGGTCGTGGGATTTTAGTTTTTGGGGGGATTTTTAGTGTTTTTTGGGATTTTTGGGTCATTTGGGGGGGGATTCTTTGGTGTTTTTTGGGATTTTTGGGTCATTTGGGGGGGGATTTTTGGTGGTTTTTGGGATTTTGGGGGATTTTTGGTGGGTTTTGGGGATTTTGGGGGGGATTTTTGTGGTTTTTGGTCATTTTTAGGGGGATTTTTGGTGTTTTGGGGGCGAGGTTCAGTTGGTTTTGGGGATTTTTTGGGGGGATTTTTGGGAGAAGGTTCAGTTCATTTTTTGGGATTTTTTTAAGGGGGTTTCAGATTTTTAGGGGGGATTTTTGGTGGATTTGGGGATTTTTTTTTTAGAGGGTTTCAGTTTATTTTGGGGGGATTTTTTGGGGGAGGTTCAGTTGATTTTTTGGGATTTTTGGGGGATTTTGGGGGGGTTCCAGGTGATTTTTGGGGATATTTTTGGGGTCTTTCAGTTTATTTTTTATGGGATTTTTAGTGGGTTTTTTTTTATTTTGGTGGTTTCCAGCTGTTGGGGGGGGGGTGGGTATTTGGGGTTGTTTCCAGCTGTTTCTCAGGTGATTGTCAGCGTTTCCAGCTGTTTCTCGGGGAATTTTCGGGCGGTTTTGGGGTTTCCAGCTGTTTCTCAGGTGCCTTTTAGCAGTTCCAGCTGTTTTTGGGGGGCGTTTCCAGCTGTTTTACAGATGTTTCCTGGCTGGTTTGGACTCGTTTTCAGGCGCCTTTTCAGCATTTCCAACCCATTTTGGGGCTGTTTCCAGATGTTTCTCACGTGCTTCCAGCTGTTTTTTCAGGGAATTTTTGGGTTTCCAGCTGTTTCTCTGGTGCTTCCCAGCTGTTTCCAGCTGTTTCTTGGGGTATTGTGGGCGTTTCCAGCTGTTCTCAGGTGTTCCCCAGGTGTGTTTCCAGCTGGGTTTTTGGTATTTTCTGGCATTCCCAGCTGTTGCCCAGGTGTTGCCAGCTGTTCTCTGGGATTTTGGGGGCTGGTTCCAGCTGTTTCCCAGCTGTTTTTCAGCTGATTGTCGGCATTTCCAGCTGTTTTTCAGGGAATTTGGGCAGTTTGGGGGGTTTCCAGCTGTTTCCAGCTGTTCCTCAGGTGTTTCTCACCTGTTCTCAGGTGATTTTTGGGGTCCCTTTGGGTTCTCCTGGACGGGTTTTGGGTCATTTCGAGCGTTTTTTGGGTATTCCAGCTGTTTCCAGCTGTTGTACAGATGTTTCCGACCATTTTTTTGGGGGGGGGGGGGTATTTCCGGGCATGTTCAGGTAATTTTGGGGCGTTTCCAGCTGTTTCTCGGATGATTGTCGGCACCTCCAGCTGTTTGTTCAGGGACCTTTGGGTGGTTTGGGGGCTTCCAGCTGTTTTTGGGGGGGTATTGTCGGTGGATCCAGCTGTTCTCAGGTGGATCCAGCTGTTCCTCAGGTGTGTCCAGGTGTTCCTCGGGTGTATCCAGCTGTTATTTGGGGGTATTTGGGGCGTATCCAGCTGTTGCTCAGGTGTATCCAGCTGTTCTCAGGTGTACCCAGCTGTTCTCAGGTGTACCCAGCTGTTGCTCAGGTGGATCCAGCTGTTGCTCAGGTGTACCCAGCTGTTCTCAGGTGTACCCAGCTGTTCTCAGGTGTATCCAGCTGTTGCTCAGGTGTACCCAGCTGTTCTCAGGTGTACCCAGCTGTTCTCAGGTGTACCCAGCTGTTCTCAGGTGGATCCAGCTGTTGCTCAGGTGTATCCAGGTGTTCCCAGCCGGTTTTATTTGGGGGGGGGGGGGGGGGGGGGGTGTGTGGTTCCGGGGGTTTCTGGCACTTCCGGTTTCTCTGGCGCCCCCCTCAGGCTCGCAGCACCTGCCGCAGGTGTTCCCCGAGGGGCAGCGCCCCCCAGCGGCTCAGCAGCCGCAGCGCGGCCTCGGCCAAACGGAAACGCAGCCACTCCAGCCTGGGGGGAGGGGACAGGTGAGCTCACCTGGGGGGATGGGCGCACCTGAGGGGGGTCACAGACACACCTGGGGACAGGTGAGCTCACCTGGGGGATGGGCGCACCTGAGAGGGGGGGTCACAGACACACCTGGGGGGAGGGGCACACCTAGGGGGATTACAGACACACCTGGGGACAGGTGAGCTCACCTGGGGGGAGGGGGCACACCTGGAGGGGGGGGGTCACAGACAGACCTGGGGGAGGGGCACATCTGGGGGATTACAGACACACCTGAGCCCCTCCCCCATACCTCAGCCCCTCACCTGAGCCCTTCCCCCACACCTGAGCCCCTCCCCCTCACCTGTGCCCCCTTACCTGAGGGCCAGCTCGAATTTGAGGCTCTCCCAGCCCAGGTGCAGCCGCTGCCTCAGGGACCCCCCGGGACCCCCCCGGAGGCGGCTCCAGCTGCGCACGGCGCTGTGGGGGAGGGGCGGGCTCACCTGGGGCTCACCTGGAGCTCACCTGGCTGTCCCAACACCCCTCCCCCATCCTCTCAAAACTCACCTGGGCATCCCCAAACCACCCAAATCCTGGCCAGGGATAGCCAGAGCTCACCTGAGCACACCTGAGCTCACCTGTGCACACACCTGTCAACACATTTGGTCACACCTGTGGGCTCACCTGTGAGGCCGTACCTGGCACAAGGAGCCCTCAGAGTGAGGTGGACAATGTGGACACCTGAGATTGGACACACACACCTGGCACACCTGTATGGCACACACCTGTGTGACACACACACACCTGTGACACACACACACACCTGTGTGACACACACACACACCTGTGTGACACACACACACACCTGTGACACACACACACCTGTGTGACACACACACACACCTGTGTGACACACACACCTGTGTGACACACACACAACCTGTGTGACACACACACACACACCTGTGTGACACACACACACACACCTGTGACACACACACACACACCTGTGTGACACACACACACACCTGTGTCACACACACACACACCTGTGACACACACACACACCTGTGACACACACGCACACACCTGTGTCACACACACACCTGTATCACACACACACACACCTGTGTGACACACACACACCTGTATCACACACACACACACACCTGTGACACACACACACACACCTGTGACACACACACACACCTGTGTGACACACACACACACACCTGTGTGACACACACACACACCTGTGTGACACACACACACACCTGTGTGACACACACACACCTGTGTGACACACACACACACACCTGTGACACACACACACACACCTGTATCACACACACACACACCTGTGTCACACACACACACCTGTGTGACACACACACACCTGTGACACACACACACACACCTGTGACACACACACACACACCTGTGACACACACACACACCTGTATCACACACACACACACCTGTGTGACACACACACACCTGTGTGACACACACACACCTGTGACACACACACACCTGTGACACACACACACACCTGTGTGACACACACACACCTGTGACACACACACACACCTGTATCACACACACACACACACCTGTGTGACACACACACACACACCTGTGACACACACACCTGTGTGACACACACACACACACCTGTGACACACACACCTGTGACACACACACACACCTGTGTCACACACACACACCTGTGTGACACACACACACCTGTGACACACACACACCTGTGACACACACACACACCTGTGTCACACACACACACCTGTGACACACACACTGACACACACACACACACCTGTGTGACACACACACACCTGTATCACACACACACACACCTGTGTGACACACACACACCTGTGACACACACACACACCTGTGTGACACACACACACACCTGGGTGACACACACACACACCTGTGTGACACACACACACCTGTGTGACACACACACACACCTGTGTGACACACACACCTGTGTGACACACACACACCTGTGTGACACACACACACACACCTGTGTGACACACACACACACACCTGTGACACACACACACACCTGTGTGACACACACACACACCTGTGTGACACACACACACACCTGTGACACACACACACACACCTGTGTGACACACACACACACCTGTGACACACACACACACCTGTATGACACACACACACACCTGTGTGACACACACACACACCTGTGACACACACACACACACCTGTGTGACACACACACACACCTGTGTGACACACACACACACCTGTATCACACACACACACACCTGTATCACACACACACACCTGTATCTCACACACACACCTGTGTGACACACACACGGTCTCACCTGCGGGCCATGATGCCGTATCTGTCGGCAGGTGCCCCCAGGGCGCCGTGCACGCTCCTCACGGTGTTGATGTTGCGGAAGACGAGCAGGAGGGGGCGGGGCAGCGCCCGCAGCACCTGCACGATGTGCGGGAATCGCTGCGCCGCCATGCTCTGCATGTAACCCCGCTCCTCCGCGCTCAGGTGACCCTCAGGTGAGCCCTGCAGGTGTGTGACCCCGCCCAGGTGAGCTCCCTGAGGGCCCAGCAGCTGCGAGCGGCGGCCCAGAGGGCGCTGCATCAGCATCTCCGAGAAGAGGAAATAATCTGCGGAACAGGTGAGAACAGGTAAGCGCAGGTAACGCCCAGGGAACCCTGAGGTAACCCCCAGGTAACTCCCAGGTGACCCCCAGGTCATTCCCAGGTAACCCTCAGGTAACTCCAGGTACCCAGAGCTGCATCAGCATCTCTGAGAGTAGGAAATAGTCTGGGAACAGGTGAGAACAGGTAAGCGCAGGTAACGCCCAGGGAACCCTCAGGTAACCCCCAGGTAACTCCAGGTGACCCCCAGGTCATTCCCAGGTAACCCCCAGGTAACTCCCAGGTAACCCCAGGTAACTCCAGGTACCCAGAGCTGCATCAGCATCTCTGAGAGTAGGAAATAGTCTGGGAACAGGTGAGAACAGGTAAGCACAGGTGACCCCAGATAATCCCCAGGTGACCCCAGGTAACCCAGGTACTCTCAGGTGACCCCCAAGGGCCACCGGGAATTTTGGGGTCCCAACCCCCCCAAATTTTGGGGTTCCCCCTCCCGCCCACACCTGGATTTGGGGGCTTTCCCATCCCCCCCACCCCCATTTTTGGGGTCCCCCCCGGATTTTGGGGTCCCATTTTCGGGGTCCCGTTCCCAATTTAGGGCCCATTTTCGGGGTCCCCCCTCACCCTGCACCCCGAGTTCGGCCGCCCTGTCTCTCATCCTCATTTTTGGGGTCCCATTTTGGGGTCCCATTTTTGGGGTCCCATCCCCATGTTTGGGGTCCCATCCCCATTTTTGGGGTCCCCCCTCACCCTGCAACCCCGAGTTCAGCCGCCCTGTCTCTCATCCCCATTTTTGGGGTCCCATCCCCATTTTTGGGGTCCCATCCCCATGTTTGGGGTCCGTTTTTGGGGTGCCCTCACCCTGCACCCCGAGTTCAGCCGCCCTGTCTCTCATCCCCATTTTTGGGGTCCCGTTCCCCATTTTTGGGGTCCCCCCTCACCCTGCACCCCGAGTTCGGCCGCCCTGTCTCTCATCCCGCCGTGGTCCCGCAGCACGATCGCTCTCCAGAGCCCGCACAGCGACACCCGCTCCCTGCGGGGGGGGCACAGGGGGATTTTGGGGACCCCAAAACTTTTGGGGACCCCCCCTGGAATTTGGGGACCCCCCCTGGAATTTGGGAAACCCCCCCCACACTCAATCCTTGCTGAGTTCTCCCCTGGTTTTGGGGACCACCCTCTTTTTTTGGGGACCCCCCCCCTCTTTTTTGGGATCTCCCCCCTTTTTGGGACCCCGCCTTTTTTGGGGGGACCCCCCTCTTTTTGGGGATCCCCCCTTTTTTGGATTTTCTCCCTTTTTTGGGACCCCCCCCTTTTTTTGGGGTTTCCCCCCCATTTTTTGGGGTCCTCCCCCCCATTTTTTGGGATTTTCTCCCCACTTTTTGGGGACCCCCCCCACCTTTTTAGGACTCCCCTTTTTTTGGGATCCCCCCTTTTTTTGGGATTCCCCCCCCCTTTTTTTGAGACCTCTCCCCATTTTTTGGGGACCCCCCCCCGCTTTTTTGGGGGACCCCCAATTTTGGAATTATCCCTTTTTTTGGGATCTCCCATTTTTTGGGGGATTCCCCCCTTTTTTGGGACCCCCAATTTTGGGATCCTCCCCCCTTTTTAGGGATCCCCCCTTTTTTTGGGATCCCCCCCCCTTTTTTTGGGGGTTACCCCCTTTTTTGGGTTCTTTCCCCCCCCCTCATTTTTTTGGGATTCCCTCTTGGTTTTGGGGTCCCTCTGGGAGTTTTGGGATTTTCCCCTCGGGGAATTTTGGGGTCCCCCCCGAGTGTTTTGGGTTCCTCTTGGGAGTTTTGGGGTCCCCCCAGGTTTTCTGGGTCCCCCCCTCCCGGTTTTGGGGTCCCCCCTCCCAATTTTTTGGGGGATTCCCCCATTCTGGGATTTCCCCCTTGGTTTTGGGGTCCCTCTGGGAGTTTTGGAGTTTCCCCCCTGGAATTTTGGGGTCCCCTCCGGGTGTTTTGGGGTCCCCTCCTGGATTTGGGGTTCCCCTGAGAGTTTTGGGGTCCTCCCGTGTTTTTTGGGGTTCCCCCCCCCCAATTTTTTTAGGGATTCCCCCATTCTGGGATTTCCCCCTTGGTTTTGGGACTTCCCCCCCGGGTATTTTGGGGTCCCCTCGAGTATTTTGGGGTCCCCCCCGATTTTGGGGTCCCTCCGGAATTTTGGGGTCCCCTGGGATTTTTTGGGGTCCCCCCTCCCAATTTTTGGGGGATTCCCCCATTCTGGGATTTCCCCCGTGGTTTTCGGGTCCCTCTGGGAATTTTGGGGTCCCCCGGTGTTTTTGGGGTCCCCCCGGTGTTTTTTGGGGTCCCCCGATGAATTTTGGGGTCCCCCCGTGTTTTTTGGGGTCCCCTGGTGTTTTTTGGGATCCCCCGGTGTTTTTTGGGGTCCCTCCGGTGTTTTTTGGGATCCCCCGGTGTTTTTTGGGGTCCCCCGGTGTTTTCTGGGATCCCCCCGTGTTTTTTGGGATCCCCCGGTGTTTTCTGGGGTCCCCCCGTGTTTTTTGGGGTCCCCTGGTGTTTTTTGGGGTCCCTCCGGGAATTTTGGGATCCCCCCGTGTTTTTTTGGGTCCCCCCGGTGTTTTTTGGGGTCCCCCCGTATGTAAATTTTGGGATCCCCCCGTGTTTTTTGGGATCCCCCGGTGTTTTCTGGAGTCCCCCCGTGTTTTTTGGGGTCCCCTGGTGTTTTCTGGGGTCCCCCGGTGTTTTTTGGGGTGCCCCCGATTTTGGGGTGCCCTCACCTCTCGCTCAGGGTCTCGTACAGGCCGTGGTCCAGCAGCACCAGCTGCGCTTTCCCATCGGGGCCTCGCTGCACCAGCACTGCCAAAAAAAACGCAATTTGGGGACCCCCCCTGGGTTTGGGGGACCCCCACCCCATTCTGGGGACCCCCCTGGATTTTGGGGGACCCTCCCCTGTCATTTTTTGGGGACCCCCCCCCATGAATTTTCCCCCATTCTCTTTGGAGACCCCTTTTTTTAGGGATTCTTTTTTTGGGATTCTCCTTTTTTTGGGGACCCCCCCTTTCTTTTTGGGGGACCCCCCCTGGGTTTGGGGGACCCCCACCCCATTTTGGGGACCCCCCTGGATTTTGGGGGACCCTCCCCTGTCATTTTTTGGCGACCCTTTCCATGAGTTTTCCTCCATTCTTTCTGGGGACCCCCCAATTTTAGGATTTTTTTCCACCCCGTTTTGGGATTTTTCTCCCCCAATTTTGGGATTTTTTTCCCCCCAATTTTGGGATTTTTTTCCCCCAGTTTTGGATTTTTTTA
>NC_142243.1:156022930-156088699 GCF_052056855.1 Sturnus vulgaris | reverse complement strand
TAAACCCCATTTGAATTTAATTTAATTTAATTTAATTTATTTTTCTCCCAGATTGATTTGCTCACTCACGCTGGTGACTTTCCCCATGACAAATCCCATTATTTTAAATGGATTTTTTCCCATTTTTTCACTAAAAATCCCATTTTTTACGGGATTTTTTCCCATTTTTCACTACAAACCCCATTTGAATTTAATTTAATTTTATCTTTTTTCTGTATGTGCTCACTCACGCTGGTGACTTTCCTCTTAAAAATCAGTTTAAAATCCTGGGATTTTTACCTGATTTTAAATGGATTTTTTTCACTAAAAATCCCATTTTTTACGGGATTTTTTCCATTTTTGACGACAAACCCCATTTGAATTTAATTTAATTTAATTTAATTTATTTTTCTCCCAGATTGATTTGCTCACTCACGCTGGTGACTTTCCCCATGACAAATCCCATTATTTTAAATGGATTTTTTCACTAAAAATCCCATTTTTTACGGGATTTTTTCCGTTTTTTCACGACAAACCCCATTTGAATTTAATTTAATTTAATTTAATTTTCTCCCAGATTTATTTGCTCACTCACGCTGGTGACTTTCCTCTTGACAAATCCCATTATTTTAAATGGATTTTTTTTCCTTTTTCTCATGAAAAATCCCATTTTTTACGGGATTTTTTCCCATTTTTCACGACAAACCCATTTTAATTTAATTTAATTTAATTTATTTTTTTCTCTGTATTTGCTCACTCACGCTGGTGACTTTCCCCATGACAAATCCCATTATTTTTAATGGATTTTTTTCCTTTTTTTTCACTAAAAATCCCATTTTTTACAGGATTTTTTCCCCGTTTTTCACTACAAACCCCATTTGAATTTAATTTAATTTTATCTTTTTTCTGTATGTGCTCACTCACGCTGGTGACTTTCCTCTTGACAAATCCCAGGATTTTAAACTGATTTTAAACGGATTTTAAATGGATTTTTTCACTAAAAATCCCATTTTTTACGGGATTTTTTCCCCGTTTTTGACGACAAACGCCATTTTAATTTAATTTAATTTAATTTAATTTATTTTTCCCGTGTATGTGCTCACTCACGCTGGTGACTTTCCTCTTGATGTTCTCCAGGAGCTGCTCCTGCCCCCTGAGGAAGAAGGGATGCTGGAATTCGGTGTCGTCCCTGTCCGGCTTCACCAGCCCGCCCTGCTCGATGTGCACAACCTTCCTGAAACCGTCTGCAAAGGGGAAAAAAAACCGGGATCAGGGGGGAAATCCGGGGGGAAATGGGGGAAAAAATCCGGGGGGAAATGGGGAAAATGTGGGGGAAATATGGGGAAAAAATGGGGAAAAAATGGGGAAAAAATGGGGAAAAAATGGGGAAAAAATGGGGAAAAAATGGGGAAAAAATGGGGAAAAAATGGGGAAAAAATGGGGAAAAAATGGGGAAAATATGGGGGAAATATGGGGAAAATATGGGGAAAATATGGGGAAAAAATGGGGGAAATATGGGGGAAATATGGGGGAAAAGTGGGGAAAAAGTGGGGAAAAAGTGGGGAAAAAGTGGGGAAAAAGTGGGGAAAAATCCGGGGGGAAAAATCCGGGGGGAAAAATCCGGGGGGAAAAATCCGGGGGGAAAAATCCGGGGGGAAAAATCCGGGGGGAAAAATCCGGGGGGAAATGGGGAAAATGTGGGGAAAAACCGGGATCAGGGGGGGAAAAAACGGGATCAGGGGGGAAATGGGGGGGGAAATGGGGGAAAAAAATCCGGGGGGAAATGGGGAAAATATGGGGGAAATATGGGGGAAATATGGGGGAAATATGGGGAAAATATGGGGAAAATATGGGGGAAATATGGGGAAAATATGGGGAAAATATGGGGAAAATATGGGGAAAATATGGGGAAAATATGGGGAAAATATGGGGGAAATATGGGGGAAATATGGGGGAAATATGGGGGAAATATGGGGGGAAATATGGGGGAAATATGGGGAAAATATGGGGAAAATATGGGGAAAATATGGGGAAAATATGGGGAAAATATGGGGGAAATATGGGGGAAATATGGGGGAAATATGGGGGAAATATGGGGGAAATATGGGGGAAATATGGGGGAAATATGGGGGAAATATGGGGGAAATATGGGGGGAAATATGGGGGAAATATGGGGGGAAATATGGGGGGAAATATGGGGGAAATATGGGGGAAATATGGGGAAAAATGGGGAAACATGGGGAAAACATGGGGAAAACATGGGGGAAAATCCGGGGGGAAATGGGGAAAATGTGGGGGAAATGTGGGGAAAGTGTGGGGAAAGTGTGGGGAAAAATGTGGGGAAAAATGTGGGGAAAATGTGGGGAAAATGTGGGAAAAATGTGGGAAAAATGTGGGAAAAATGTGGGAAAAATGTGGGAAAAATGTGGGAAAAATGTGGGGAAAATGTGGGAAAAATGTGGGAAAAATGTGGGAAAAATGTGGGGAAAATGTGGGGAAAATGTGGGGAAAATGTGGGGAAAATGTGGGGAAAATGTGGGGAAAAATCCGGGGGGAAATGGGGAAAATGTGGGGGGAAATGTGGGGGGAAATGTGGGAAAAAAAATGTGGGAAAAAAAATGTGGGAAAAAAAATGTGGGAAAAAAAAGGGGGGGAAAAAAAAGGGGGGAAAAAAAAGGGGGGAAAAAAAGGGGGGAAAAAAAAGGGGGGAAAAAAAAGGGGGGAAAAAAATCCAGGAATTCCGGGGGTTTCCATCCCATAATTCCTGGGTGGGATGGGGAATGGAGCTGAAATTCCCAGGGAATTTTGGGATTCTGGCTCCACCTTCTGGAAACCGTTGGAAAAAAAAAATCCTGGAATTCTGGGGGGGGGGGGGGGGAGGGGGTTCCAGCATGGGAAAAGCTCCCAGCACGATCCCAACCCCCCCAGAATTCCCAAAATTCCCAAAATTCTTGGAATTTTTCTCACACACGTTGAGCTGCCAATCCCAATCCCCCCAGAATTCCCAGAATTCATTTCCAGAATTCCCAAATTTCCCAGAATTCCCGGATTTTTCACTCACACACGTTGAGCTGCCATTCCCAATTCCCAGAATTAATTCCCAAATTTCCCGGAATTAATTCTCAGAATTCCCAAATTTCCACTCACACATGCTGAGCTGCCATTCCCAAATCCCAGAATTCCCAAATTTCATTCCCAGAATTCCCAGATTTCCACTCACACACGTTGAGCTGCCAATCCCAATCCCCAGAATTCCAAATTTCCCAAAGTTCCTGGAATTTTTCACTCACACATGTTGAGCTGCCTGACAAAGCTGATTCCCATTCCCAGAATTCCAGAATTCCCAGATTTTTCACTCACACACGTTGAGCTGCCTGACAAAGCTGATTCCCAATCCCAGAATTCCCAAATTTTCTGGAATTTCCACTCACACATGTTGAGCTGCCTGACAAAGCTGATTCCCAATCCCAGAATTCCCAAATTTTCTGGAATTTCCACTCACACATGTTGAGCTGCCTGACAAAGCTGATTCCCAATCCAGAATTCCCAAATTTTCTGGAATTTCCACTCACACATGTTGAGCTGCCTGACAAAGCTGATTCCCATTCCCAGAATTCCCAAATTTCCCAGAATTCCCAAATTTTCACTCACACATGTTGAGCTGCCTGACAAAGCTGATTCCCATTCCCAGAATTCCCAGATTTAATTCCCAGAATTCCCAAATTTCCACTCACACATGTTGAGCTGCCTGACAAAGCTGATTCCCAATCCCAGAATTCCCAGAATTCCCAAATTTCCTGGAATTTCCACTCACACATGTTGAGCTGCCTGACAAAGCTGGCCATGTTGTTGTGTTTGAAATATTTGGGAAGAACTTCCTTGGAAAACTGGCCCTGGTCAAACACGTGGAAGCTGCTCCCGCTCTGCCAGGAAAAAAAAATAAATTATTATTATTATTATTGTTATTATTATTAATTATTATTATTATTGTTGGGGAAATGGGAAAATTGGGGAAATGTTGGGGAAAAAAATGGGAAAATTGGGAAAATCTTGGGAAAAAAAAAGAGAAAATTGGGGAAATATTGGGGAAAAAAAAAGAGAAAATTGGGAAAATATTGGGGAAAATATTGGGGAAAAAAAAGAGAAAATTGGGAAAATATTGGGGAAAAAAATGAGAAAATTGAGGAAATATTGGGGAAAATATTGGGGAAAAAAAGAGAAAATTGGGGAAATATTGGGGAAAAAAATGAGAAAATTGAGGAAATATTGGGGAAAATATTGGGGAAAAAAATGAGAAAATTGGGGAAATATTGGGGAAAAAAATGAGGAAAATTGAGGAAATATTGGGGAAAATATTGGGGAAAAAAATGAGAAAATTGGGGAAATATTGGGGAAAATATTGGGGAAAAAAAAAAGAGAAAATTGGGGAAATATTGGGAAATACTGGAAATATTGGGAAATATTGGGAAATATTGGGAAAAAAAAGAGAAAATTGGGGAAATATTGGGAAAAATATTGGGAAAAATATTGGGAAAAATATTGGGGAAAAATATTGGGGAAAAATATTGGGGAAAAATATTGGGAAAAATAAATATTGGGAAAAATCCCAGTCCCAGGAATTCCAGGATGGTCCTGGATTCTGGGGAAAATGAGGTTTTTGTTTGGATTTTTGGGGGGAATTTTTCCCATCCCAGCAGGGAATTCAGGCAGGGTTTTTTTTTTTTTATGGAATTCCAGAGGTTCCTGAAAAATCAGGATCATTCCCAGCCCCTTTTCCCCCAGAAATCCCACTGGAATTTCAGGATTATCCCAAATTTATCCTGGAATCTGGGAAAAAGAGGATGAGGATGAGAATTCCAGCTGGGAATGGGAATTCCAGCCCAAAATTCCAGGATTTCCACTCAAAATTCCAGCCCAAAATTCCAGGATTTCCACTCAAAATTCCAGGATTTCCACTCAAAATTCCAGGATTTCCACTCAAAATTCCAGGATTTCCACTCAAAATTCCAGGATTTCACTCAAAATTCCAGCCAAAATTCCAGGATTTCCACTCAAAATTCCAGGATTTCACTCCAAATTCCAGCCCAAAATTCCAGGATTTTTCCCAGGATTCCAGCCCAGAATTCCAGGGGAATATTCCCCAAAAATTCCCAACCCTGGAATTTTCCCTGGGAAAGGCCAGGAAAACACAATTCCAATGGGAGGGCAAAAAATTCTGGGAATCCAAAAGGGATTTGAAATTTTAAAGGGGAAAATTCCAGGAAAATTCCATGAAAATTCCATGAAAATTCCATGAAAATTCCATGAAAATTCCATGAAAATTCCATGAAAATTCCATGAAAATTCCATGAAAATTCCAGGAAAATTCCAGGAAAATTCCAGGAAAATTCCAGGAAAATTCCAGGAAAATTCCAGGAAAATTCCACAAAAATTCCACAAAAATTCCACAAAAATTCCAGGTTGTGGCAAAGGGAAATTGGGAATTTTCCATGGGAAATGCTGGGAACGGTGTTGGATTTTGGGATCTGCCTGGAAATTGGAGGAATCCCAGGAAATGGAAGTGAATTCCTGGGAAAAGTGGAAAAAAAAAAAAATCCCAGGAAATAGAAGGGATTTCCTGGAAAAGTGAAAAAAAAAAAAAATTAGAGGAAAAGGAAAAAAAAAATCTTAGACAAAGTTAAAAAAAAAAAAAATCCTAGAGAAAAACAGGAATTTCTTAAATCCAACAACAGGCAGGGAAATCCTTGGGAAAAGAAATTGGAAACTCCTTGAAAAAAAAAGGAGGGAATTCCCTGAGGAAAAAAAAAAAAAATAGGGAATTCCTTAAAAATCAAAAAATCCAGAAATGTTCTAAAACCTGAAAAAGGCAATAAAATTCCTGAATCCACAGGAAAAAAAAAAACCAAACAACCCAAAACAGGAATTTTTTGGTGAAAAATTCAAGAATTCCCGAGGGGAAAAATTGAGATTTTGGGATGAGGATGGGAAAAATCAGGAGCTGGGAATGAGACACAGCTGGAAAATTCCCACTGCAGGAAATTCAAAAATTTTCTGGGATTTTCCAGAGCTCTGAATTCCAAAATTGTGGAATTCCAACTTCAGGAAAAAGCAGGAATTCGAAGGATGGACACAGATGGAAAAATCTTTTCCAAAAGTGGAAAAAAAAAAATTTAAAAAATCAATGTTTAAAGGTTAATAAATAATAATTTTAGGCATTTTATCTGCCCGAATTCCTTTTTTTTTATTTCAATGATAAAAAAATTTTTTTTTTCCAGCTCCAGGGGAAAAATCTGGGAATGGTTTGGAAGTTTTGGGATGAGCCAATCCCATGGGAATGGAAACCTTGGATGCATTCCCTGGGAATTCCATTGGATTGAAGATCTTTCCAATTGAAAAAAAAAAAAAAATTAAAAAAATTGGAAAAATCCAGGAAAATCAACCTCTGCATCCTCCCAAAAATAACAAATCCAACCGGAATTGAGGCATTTCCAGCATTCCCAAATCCCAGGGAATGTTGTCCCATTCCCAAAATTTTTTGGTTGTTTTTTTTTTTTGGAGGTTTTTTTTTTTTGTTCTCAAATTCGGATCCAGCTCCTCAGGGCTCAGGAGAAGGGATTGGGGTTGGGATGGAGTTGGAAAAATCTCAGGATTTTTGGGAATTCCAGGAGCATCCCAAGTTGTTCCTTGGACATTTCCAGGGATGGAGCAGCCTCAGATTCCCCGGGAATTCTCTGTCGGGCAAGAATTCCATCCCAATATTCCAAAAAAAAAACCATTCCCTGTTTCCCATCTTTCCGGCTTTTAATCCAAAATTCCTCTCCAGCTCCCTCAGAAAAAAAAACTCTGGGAAAAAAAAAAAAACAAAAAAAACAAAAAAAAACCCCAAACGCTTTGGGATCTCCTGGAATTCCACTTTTCCAACTGCACATTCCCAACTTTTCCACATCCCCAAATTTATTCCCGCACTCCCTGAATCATCCCCTCATTATTCCCTAATTAGCGGCTCCCGCTGTTCCAACGCTCCAAAGGTCGCCCCAACCCTTCTCGCCGTGTTTACGTTTTTATTTCCCTCCTTATCTCTCACATTCCCGCTCCGGAAAAGCGGGAAAAAGCCGGGAAAAGAAGGGATTTTAGTGGGATTTTAGCGGGAATTCCCACAGGAATCGCCCGGGCCTCTGGGCCCAGCACAGGCCGCGGCCGTTCGCCCTCAGCCGGGCCGCGGCGCCAGCAATCCCTGCCCGCCTCCATTGCCGGTAATTCCGTCCCCGCCGCATTCCCGGCAACTCACCGGGCTCCAGCAGATCAAGGCGTCGGTGTCGGGATCCTCCACGAGAGTCCAGAGCTTGGTGAGGAAGGCGGGCACGTTACTGGGCCCCGCGCCCGCCGCCGCGCCGGGGCCGTCCATGGCCGCGCCCTCACGGCGGGGAGGGGGGGCGGGAAGGGCTCGGGGAGACCCCGTGCGAGCGCGCCCGCTAAAAAAGGCGGGAAGGGACGGGAACGGCGGCAGCGGCGGCGGCGGCGGGACGCGGCATGGCCGCCGCCATCTTGGAGGGGCGGTGTGAGGGGGCGGCGCGCTGCGCATGCGCGGTCACGCCCACTGCGGGCAGAACACGCCCACAGCGATGTTCGGTCGGAAAGGGGCGTGGCTTCGTCACAAAGACACGCCCGTTTTGGTGATAGCCACGCCCACTGCACGATGCGGGCGGGGCGTTGTGGCGAGGCCACGCCCATTGCGCGGTAACCACGCCCACTCCATGGCTCAGATGGGAACGGGGGTCGGCACAAAGCACGCCCCCTTGGACATAGCCACGCCCACTGCGCGGTGTAGCTCGGCGATTTGCCGCTGGGACACGCCTCCTTGTGCTGTAGCCACGCCCACTGCACGTTACAAACAGGAAAGGGGCGTGGTTTTGTCTCCAGGACACGCCCCTGCGCGGTGCCCGATGTGGGCCTTGGTGTGGGACACGCCCCTGGGAGGTGGCCACGCCCACTGCCTGCAGGGTGAAGGGGCGGGATGGAAAAGCACAGGGAATGCCCGCGGAGAGGTGGGGATACTCCCGCTGGGAATAAGCTCGTGGATGTCACCGGGACACGCCTCCTGTCCCACAGAGACACGCCCCCGCACACCTGCAGGCCCCTCCTATGAGGTCACGCCCCTTTACTTCAGGCCACGCCCTCTGGGCATTGCTGGCAATACCTGGGCGGTGTTTTCCCAAGGGAGCTGCCCTGGCCCCGCCCCTCCCCATTGGGACACGCCCATTTTCCTGCTGGCCCCGCCCCTTTTTTGCCGTAGAGTCTGCCACGCCCCTTCACTAAACCACGCCCCCTTCTCTGCCAGTCCTGATTTGGCGCGGCTGCCGCTGCACGCATGCGCAGAGAGCACCGCCCCGCCGGGTTTGCGCATGCGCACTTTGCTTTCACATTTTCCCGCGCTGCCACTCCTTTCCCGTTCTCTTTCCCGTTATCTTTTCCCGTTATCTTCTCTCGTTCCCGTTATCCCGCCCCGCCCAGGAGCGCGATCCCCTCCCTCGGGAGCGGCGCGGGGCCGCGGGAAGGCGGAAGCGCGGCGGGCGGGGGCGTGGCCGTCCCTCTGACCCGCGCCCACGTGTTCGGCGGCGCACGCGGAGCCGCCACCATGGAGCAGGTCCGGGGGTGACCGGGAAGGGGGAGACGGGGGGGGGAAACAGGCGGGGTTGTCATGGCAACGGGGAGGGAGGGGACACTCACGAGATTGTCATGGCAACGAGGAGGGGACTGGCCTGGTCCCAGTGAGTGGGGACCGGGAAATGGCGGGGAGGGGTCCGGCCTGGTGTCCGTGAGGGGAAACCCGGCACTGAGGGGGGTCTGGCCTTGGCCTGAGGAAGGACAGGCACTGAAGGGACAGTTTGGCTTCCTGAGGGGGAAAACTGGTCCTGTCCTGGTGAGGGAGAACCGGGAAATGGTGGGGAGGGGTCCGGCCTGGTGTCCGTGAGGGGAAACCCGGCACTGAGGGGGAGTTTGAACTCCTGAGGGGGATTTCGCCTCTTAAGGGGTCACCCCATAACTGGGGGGCTCCGGCCTGGTCTCCATGAGGGGGCTCTGGCGTTGTCCTGAAGGCAGACCCGGTAATTTGATGAGATTTGGCTTTTTATGGGGGTAACCCCGCTCTGTCTCGCTGAGAGGGGGTCCAGCCTTGTCCTGAAGGGGAATTTGGCAATTTGGGGAGGGTCTGGTCTGGTGTCCATGAGGGGAAAACAGGGAATGGAGGGGTCCGGGAATGGCGGGGTCCAGCCTGGTTTCTGTGAGGGGAAACCCAACAGTGAGGGGGGATTTGGGCTCCTGAGGGGAGATTTGGGCTCCTGAGGGGAGATTTAGGCTCCTGGGGTGGAACTCGGCTCTATCCCAGTGAGGAGGGACCCCATAACTGGGGGGCTCTGGCCTGGTCTCCATGAGGGAGCTCTGGTCTTTTCCTGAAGGGGCACCCGGTAATTTGGTGAGATTTGGCTTTTTGTGGGGGGAACCCGGCTCTGTCCCGGTGAGGATGGACCTGGAAATGGGGGGGTCAGACCTGGAGTACATGAAGAGACCTGGGAATGCCGGGGTCCAGCCTGGTCTCCGTGAGGGGAAAACTCAACAGTGAGGGAGGATTTGGGCTCCTGAGGGGGGATTTGGGCTCCTGAGAGGGAATTTGGGTTCCTGAGGGGGGATTTGGGCTCCTGAGGGGGAATTTGGGTTCCTGAGGTGGAATTTGACTCTATCCCAGTGAGGGGGACCCCCATAACTGGGGGGCTCTGGCCTGGTTTCCATGAGGGGGCTCTGGCGTTGTCCTGAAGGGGCACCCGGCAGTGAGGGGGAATTTGGGTTCCTGATGGGGGATTTGGGCTCCTGAGGAGGAATTTGGGTTCCTGAGGAGGAATTTGGGTTCCTGAGGGGGGATTTGGGCTCCTGAGGGGGGATTTGGGCTCCTGAGGAGGAATTTGGGCTCCTGAGAGGGGGCCCAGTCCTATCCCAGTGAGGAGGGACCCCCCATAACTGGGGGTCTCCGGTCTGGTGTCCATAAGGGGGGTCTGGCCTTGTCCTGAAGGAGACACCCAGCAGAGTGGGGTGCTCTGGTAAGGCCTGGGTGAAAGGACACCCAAAAATGGGGGTTGTCCTTGGCAATGGGGGGACCCAGCAGTGACAGGGACCTGGCTGGTACTGACAGAGAAGCTGAAAATGAGGGGGGGGGGTCCCACCAGGTACTGAGGGGACCCAGAAACTGGGAGGACTGGGCCCCATCCTGGTGAGGGGGACACGGGAACTGGGAAGGGTCCAGCCTGGTCCTGAAGGGGGATATGGAAATTTTTGGGGGGGGGGGGGGTCTGATTTTATCCTGAGGGGGGGGTCCCAGTATTTGAGGGGGTCCAGCCTGGTTCTGGGAGGGGACACAGGAATTTGGGGGCTGGGAGGAGGGGTCCCAGCAACTGGGGGGGTCCAGTCTGGTTCTAAGAGGGACCCCAAAATTTCAGTGGTGGGGAGGGGGTCCAGCAATGTGGGGGTGTCCCCATCCAGCCCTGCCGTGGTCGGGGTCCCCGTGTGTCCCCCCTGTCCCCCCCCGTGACCCCGCTGTCCCCTCCCTTGCAGCCCGGCCTCCCCTCAGACACTGAGGAGCTGTCAGAGAGTGAGGAGAGCGTTTATTCCGGCCTGGAGGATTCGGGGAGTGACAGTGAATCCTCTGGGGATGCTGAGGAGCAGCAGCAGGAGGAGGAGGAGGAGGATGAGGAGGAAGAAGAAGAAGCCCCTGGAAGCCCCTCAGCTCCCCAGACACAGGTAAGGCCTTGATGTGACTTTTCCCTGGTTTTGGGGGGCTCCCATTCCATTCCTAACCCATTCCTGGGATATTCCCAAAATCCAGGAGTGCATTGGTTCTTCCTGCTCCAGTTTTCCAGGAAGGATTTGTGTCTAGGGATGAGTTTGTCCTGGGGTAAATTGTGGGAAAAAGGGAAATTAAACCTTCCTGGGCCTTTTCCAGAGGTTTTTCTGGGAGAGCTGGGGCAGGGTTTGGGATGCAGGCTGGAGGGACAGGACCCAGGGAATGGATTTATAGGATATTGGGGAGGAATTCCTGGAGAATCCAGGAATCCCTGGAATATCCTGGAATAGCAGGAGGTGTCCCTTGGGAATGGGATCATCCCTAAAATCTCCTCCATTCCCACCCCACTCCCAGGATTCCAAGGCTGGATCAGCAATTCCAGGAGAGAATTCCCAGGGAATCCCCACCCCAGCCACGTTCCCATATTCCCACCCCCATTATCCCAGATTTTTCCCTCTCATCCCAGAATTCCCAATGTTTGGGATTGAGGAGGATCCTCCCCATTGCTGGGATCCCAAAATTCCCTCGGTTTGCCCCAATTCTGGGAAGAAAAGAAAATTCCAGAGTCTCCAAAGCTGGGAATTAAAGTGTTGGTGATTGCTGCTCTTCCATGGGAATTCCAGAGCCTTTTCCAGAGGTTTTTGTGGGAGAGGTGGAGAGGAATTTGGGATGCAATCCCTTTCCTGGAGGAATAGGACCCAGGGAATGGGTTTTAATCCCAGAGCTGCCATTCCCTGCTCCCCAAATCCCAGAGCTGCCATTCCCTACTCCCCAAATCCCCAAATCCCAAATCCCAGAGCTGCCATTCCCTACTCCCCAAATCCCAAATCCCAGAGCTGCCATTCCCAGCTCCCCAAATCCCAAATCCCAAATCCCAGAGCTGCCATTCCCTGCTCCCCAAATCCCCAAATCCCAAATCCCAGAGCTGCCATTCCCTACTCCCCAAATCCCAAATCCCAGAGCTGCCATTCCCTGCTCCCCAAATCCCAGAGCTGCCATTCCCAGCTCCCCAAATCCCAAATTCCCCATTCCCAGCTCCCCAAATCCCAGAGCTGCCATTCCCAGCTCCCCAAATCCCAGAGCTGCCATTCCCAGCTCCCCAAATCCCAAATTCCCAAATCCCAGCTCCCCAAATCCCAAATTCCCAAATCCCAGCTCCCCAAATCCCAAATTCCCCATTCCCTGCTCCCCAAATCCCAAATTCCCCATTCCCAGCTCCCCAAATCCCAAATTCCCCATTCCCTGCTCCCCAAATCCCAAATCCCAAATCCCAGAGCTGCCATTCCCAGCTCCCCAAATCCCAAATCCCAGAGCTGCCATTCCCAGCTCCCCGAATCCCAAATTCCCCATTCCCAGCTCCCCAAATCCCAAATCCCAGAGCTGCCATTCCCAGCTCCCCAAATCCCCAAATCCCAGAGCTGCCATTCCCTGCTCCCCAAATCCCAAATTCCCCATTCCCAGCTCCCCAAATCCCAAATCCCAAATCCCAGAGCTGCCATTCCCTGCTCCCCAAATCCCCAAATCCCAAATCCCAGAGCTGCCATTCCCAGCTCCCCAAATCCCAAATCCCAGAGCTGCCATTCCCAGCTCCCCGAATCCCAAATTCCCCATTCCCAGCTCCCCAAATCCCAAATCCCAGAGCTGCCATTCCCAGCTCCCCAAATCCCAAATTCCCCATTCCCAGCTCCCCAAATCCCAAATTCCCCATTCCCAGCTCCCCAAATCCCAAATCCCCAAATCCCAGAGCTGCCATTCCCAGCTCCCCGAATCCCAAATTCCCCATTCCCAGCTCCCCGAATCCCAAATTCCCCATTCCCAGCTCCCCGAATCCCAAATTCCCCATTCCCAGCTCCCCAAATCCCAAATTCCCCATTCCCAGCTCCCCAAATCCCAAATCCCCAAATCCCAGAGCTGCCATTCCCAGCTCCCCGAATCCCAAATTCCCCATTCCCAGCTCCCCAAATCCCCAAATCCCAAATCCCAGAGCTGCCATTCCCAGCTCCCCAAATCCCAAATTCCCCATTCCCAGCTCCCCAAATCCCAAATTCCCCATTCCCTGCTCCCCAAATCCCAAATTCCCCATTCCCAGCTCCCCCAATCCCAGAGCTCTCGGGGTTTCCATAAACATTGACCCTTCCCTGTCAGTTTGAATTTCCTCCTGATGACTTCCAGCATTCCCAGATTTCCCAGGCAGCCTCTGGAGCAGCTGGAATTTGGGATTTGTTGCTTTTCTGCTCCAGGAAAAGCTCAGGGTTTGTTTAACCCTTTCCTTCCTGCTGGGGCTGTGCTTGGAAATCCAGGATTGATCCTGGGAATCCGAGATTTTTCCTGGAATTCCGGTCCCATTTTGGGGTTTTTGGGGTGGGAAAAGCCCTGCATGGAATTCCTGGCTGGATTTTCCTGCTGGGATTTGTTCCCATGGGTTGTGGAAAGGAGGAGGATCCCAGTTTTGGGAAGGATTTGGGAATGCTGGAGCAGATCCTGAGGGGGGAAAACTGGGAATGTGCAGGGGGAAATCCCTGAGATCCCAGAGCCTTTTCCAGGGATTTTTTTAATGGGAGAACTGGGGAGGGATGCAGGACCCAGGGAATGTTTTTATGGGATTTTGGGAAGGAACATCCCAGGATAATGGGATCCTCCCTGAGGTCCTTTCCCACCCAGAACATTCCAGAATTCCAGCATTTCCCAATTCCATCAATCCCAGATTTTACCTTTCCTGCAGCTTCTCCCAGCCCTCCCCTCTGTGCCCAGCTGGGTTTTCCAGGGCTGTTCCCAGAGATCCCAAACTTTTCCAGGAATGTTCCAGAGTTCCCAAATTGATCCAGGACTTTTCCCAAAACTTCCAAATTGCTCCAGGGCTGTTCCCAAAGCTCCCAAACTTTTCCAGGGGTTTTCCCAAAGCTCCCAAATTGCTCCAGGTTTTTTTCCCAGAGTTCCCACTTTTTTCCAGGAATGTTCCCAGAGCTCCCACACCACTCCAGGAATGTTCCCAGATTTTTCCAGGGCACTTCCCAGAGCTCCCAAACTTTTCCAGAGCTCCCAAACTTTTCCAGAGCTCCCAAACTTTTCCAGGGCTGTTCTGGTTTTTTATGGAAAAGCGGGGGGGGGGGGGTGGGAAATGCAGGGTTTTTATGGAATCTGGGAAACACTTGGTCAGACTGGGAGGAACTGGGAAGGACTGGGATGGACTGGGACAGACTGGGATGGAACTGGGATGGAACTGGGATGGAACTGGGACACGCTGGGATGAGCTGGGATGGACTGGGATGAACTGGGACACACTGGGGTGGACTGGGACACACTGGGGTGGACTGGGATACACTGAGGGGAACTGGGATGGACTGGGACACACTGGGATGGACTGGGATGAACTGGAACACACAGGGATGAACTGGGATGAACTGGGACAAACTGGGATGAACTGGGACAAACTGGGATGGACTGGGACACACTGGGATGGACTGGGACGGACTGGGACGGACTGGGATGAACTGGGATGGACTGGGATGAACTGGGATGGACTGGGATGAACTGGGACAAACTGGGATGGACTGGGACACACTGGGATGGACTGGGACACACTGGGATGGACTGGGACAAACTGGGATGGACTGGGACACACTGGGATGGACTGGGACGGACTGGGACGGACTGGGATGAACTGGGATGGACTGGGATGAACTGGGATGGACTGGGATGAACTGGGACAAACTGGGATGGACTGGGACACACTGGGATGGACTGGGACACACTGGGATGGACTGGGATGAACTGGGACACACTGGGATGAACTGGGACAAACTGGGATGGACTGGGACACACTGGGATGGACTGGGATGAACTGGGATGGACTGGGACGGACTGGGACGAACTGGGACACACTGGGATGGACTGGGATGAACTGGGACAAACTGGGATGAACTGGGACACTGGGATGAACTGGGACAAACTGGGATGGACTGGGACAAACTGGGATGAACTGGGACAAACTGGGAGCTCGGGGATTTTCCAGCTCCGTCCCCGTGCGGGGGCAGCTGGAGGAGCTGAAACCCAACTCCAGCCTCACCCCAGCGCCAAAAACCTGGGAAAAGATTTATCCCAGAAAAAAAAAAAAACTGGGAAAAGATTTAACCCAGCGCCAAAAACCTGGGAAAAGATTTATCCCAGAAAAAAAAAAAACTGGGAAAAGATTTAACCCAGCGCCAAAAACCTGGGAAAAGATTTATCCCAAAACAAAGAAACCTGGGAAATGATTTATCCCGAAATAAAAAACCTGGAAAAGATTTCACTGGAGCATCCCAGCCCCTGAAAGGCGCCTTTGTTTTCCTGGAAATCCCATCCCCCACCCCGGGAATTCCCTGAATCCCAGCCGGGATGGGATTGTCCTTCCTGCTGGAACCCGGCCCCAGCTGCTTTTCCCATCATTCCCTAAATCCTGAATCCTAAATCCTGATCCTGGAGCTGCTTTTCCCATCATTCCCTAAATCCTGAATCCTAAATCCCTGAATCCTGATCCTGGAGCTGCTTTTCCCATCATTCCCTAAATCCTGAATCCCTGAATCCTAAATCCTGATCCTGGAGCTGCTTTTCCCATCATTCCCTAAATCCTGAATCCTAAATCCTGATCCTGGAGCTGCTTTTCCCATCATTCCCTAAATCCTGAATCCTGAATCCTGATCCTGGAGCTGCTTTTCCCATCATTCCCTAAATCCTGAATCCTAAATCCTGATCCTGGAGCTGCTTTTCCCATCATTCCCTAAATCCTGAATCCTAAATCCTGATCCTGGAGCTGCTTTTCCCATCATTCCCTAAATCCTGAATCCTTGAATCCTGATCCTGGAGCTGCTTTTCCCATCATTCCCTAAATCCTGAATCCTAAATCCTGATCCTGGAGCTGCTTTTCCCATCATTCCCTAAATCCTGAATCCCTGAATCCTGATCCTGGAGCTGCTTTTCCCATCATTCCCTAAATCCTGAATCCCTGAATCCTGATCCTGGAGCTGCTTTTCCCATCATTCCCTAAATCCTGAATCCTAAATCCTGATCCTGGAGCTGCTTTTCCCATCATTCCCTAAATCCTGAATCCCTGAATCCTGATCCTGGAGCTGCTTTTCCCATCATTCCCTAAATCCTGAATCCCTAAATCCCTGAATCCTGATCCTGGAGCTGCTTTTCCCATCATTCCCTAAATCCTGAATCCTAAATCCTCATCCTGGAGCTGCTTTTCCCATCATTCCCTAAATCCTGAATCCCTAAATCCTGATCCTGGAGCTGCTTTTCCCATCATTCCCTAAATCCTGAATCCTAAATCCTGATCCTGGAGCTGCTTTTCCCATCATTCCCTAAATCCTGAATCCTAAATCCTGATCCTGGAGCTGCTTTTCCCATCATTCCCTAAATCCTGAATCCCTGAATCCCTGAATCCTGATCCTGGAGCTGCTTTTCCCATCATTCCCTAAATCCTGAATCCCTGAATCCTCATCCTGGAGCTGCTTTTCCCATCATTCCCTAAATCCTGAATCCTAAATCCTGATCCTGGAGCTGCTTTTCCCATCATTCCCTAAATCCTGAATCCTGAATCCTCATCCTGGAGCTGCTTTTCCCATCATTCCCTAAATCCTGAATCCCTGAATCCCTGAATCCTGATCCTGGAGCTGCTTTTCCCATCATTCCCTAAATCCTGAATCCCTGAATCCTGATCCTGGAGCTGCTTTTCCCATCATTCCCTAAATCCTGAATCCTAAATCCTGATCCTGGAGCTGCTTTTCCCATCATTCCCTAAATCCTGAATCCCTAAATCCCTGAATCCTGATCCTGGAGCTGCTTTTCCCATCATTCCCTAAATCCTGAATCCTAAATCCTGATCCTGGAGCTGCTTTTCCCATCATTCCCTAAATCCTGAATCCCTGAATCCTGATCCTTGAGCTGCTTTTCCAATTTTTCTTGGAGCAACCCTGGATTCTTCAGGATTTCAATCCCAAAATCCCAATATTCCACTGGAAGCCATTCCCTGGTTCCTGTCCCTCCAGTCTGCATCCCAAATTCCTCCTCTCCCACAAAAACCTCTGGAAAAACCTCTGGAATTCTCCTGGAAGAGCAGCAATCACCAACACTTTAACTCCCAGCTTTGGAGCCTCTGGAATTTCTCTTTTTTTCCCAGAATTGGGGCAAAACGAGGGAATTTTGGGAAGTTTGGGATCCCAGCAATGGGGAGGATCCTCCTCAATCCCAAAAATTGGGAATTCTGGGATGAGAGGGAAAAATCCAGGACAAGAATCCCAGAATGAGAGGGAAAATTTGGGATAATGGGGGTGGGAATATGGGACCGTGGCTGGGGTGGGAATTCCCTGGGAATTCTCTCCTGGAATTGCTGATCCAGCCTTGTAATCCTGGGAATGGGGTGGGAATGGAGGAGATTTTAGGGATGATCCCATTCCCAAGGGACACCTCCTGCTATTCCAGGGCTGGAGCAGTCCCAGATTCTTTGGGAATTCCATCCCAAAAATCCCATAAATCCAGCAGGAAGCCGTTCCCTGTTTCCCATCCCTCCCTCCCTGCATCCCAAATTCCTCTCCAGCTCTCCCAGAAAATCCTTTGGAAAAGGATGTGGAAGGGATTTTTTGGGAATTCCCACCCCATTCCCAGCTCATTCCCAAATTTCTTGTGTGTCTGATCCAGATTCCAGGTGGGATCTGGGGGAATTCTCAGAATTCCCATTTTTTCCATGGATCTGTGTCCCTCTCCTGGGCTGATCCTGGCTCCTCATCCCGGGGCTTTTCCCATTCCCATCCCAATCCCCCCAAATCCCAAATCCCAGAGCTGCCATTCCCTGCTCCCCAAATCCCAAATCCCAGAGCTGCCATTCCCTGCTCCCCAAATCCCAAATCCCCAAATCCCAGAGCTGCCATTCCCTGCTCCCCAAATCCCCAAATCCCAAATCCCAGAGCTGCCATTCCCTGCTCCCCAAATCCCAAATCCCAGAGCTGCCATTCCCAGCTCCCCAAATCCCAAATCCCCAAATCCCAGAGCTGCCATTCCCTGCTCCCCAAATCCCAAATCCCAAATCCCAGAGCTGCCATTCCCAGCTCCCCAAATCCCAAATCCCAAATCCCAGAGCTGCCATTCCCAGCTCCCCAAATCCCAAATCCCAAATCCCAGAGCTGCCATTCCCTGCTCCCCAAATCCCAAATCCCCAAATCCCAGAGCTGCCATTCCCTGCTCCCCAAATCCCAAATCCCAAATCCCAGAGCTGCCATTCCCAGCTCCCCAAATCCCAAATCCCAAATCCCAGAGCTGCCATTCCCTGCTCCCCAAATCCCAAATCCCCAAATCCCAGAGCTGCCATTCCCTGCTCCCCAAATCCCAAATCCCAAATCCCAGAGCTGCCATTCCCAGCTCCCCAAATCCCCAAATCCCAAATCCCAGAGCTGCCATTCCCAGCTCCCCAAATCCCAAATCCCCAAATCCCAGAGCTGCCATTCCCTGCTCCCCAAATCCCAAATCCCAGAGCTGCCATTCCCAGCTCCCCAAATCCCAAATCCCCAAATCCCAGAGCTGCCATTCCCTGCTCCCCAAATCCCAAATCCCAGAGCTGCCATTCCCAGCTCCCCAAATCCCAAATCCCAAATCCCAGAGCTGCCATTCCCTGCTCCCCAAATCCCAAATCCCAAATCCCAGAGCTGCCATTCCCTACTCCCCAAATCCCAAATCCCAGAGCTGCCATTCCCAGCTCCCCAAATCCCAAATCCCAGAGCTGCCATTCCCAGCTCCCCAAATCCCAAATCCCAGAGCTGCCATTCCCAGCTCCCCAAATCCCAAATCCCAAATCCCAGAGCTGCCATTCCCAGCTCCCCAAATCCCAAATCCCAAATCCCAGAGCTGCCATTCCCTGCTCCCCAAATCCCCAAATCCCAAATCCCAAATCCCAGAGCTGCCATTCCCAGCTCCCCAAATCCCAAATCCCAGAGCTGCCATTCCCTGCTCCCCAAATCCCAAATTCCCAAATCCCCAAATCCCAGAGCTGCCATTCCCAGCTCCCCAAATCCCAGAGCTGCCATTCCCTGCTCCCCAAATTCCCAAATCCCAGAGCTGCCATTCCCTGCTCCCCAAATCCCAAATCCCCAATCCCAGAGCTGCCATTCCCAGCTCCCCAAATTCCCAAATCCCCAAATCCCAGAGCTGCCATTCCCAGCTCCCCAAATCCCCAAATCCCAAATCCCAAATCCCAGAGCTGCCATTCCCAGCTCCCCAAATCCCAAATCCCCAAATCCCAGAGCTGCCATTCCCTGCTCCCCAAATCCCAAATCCCAAATCCCAGAGCTGCCATTCCCAGCTCCCCAAATCCCAAATCCCAAATCCCAGAGCTGCCATTCCCAGCTCCCCAAATCCCAAATCCCAAATCCCAGAGCTGCCATTCCCTGCTCCCCAAATCCCAAATCCCCAAATCCCAGAGCTGCCATTCCCTGCTCCCCAAATCCCAAATCCCAAATCCCAGAGCTGCCATTCCCAGCTCCCCAAATCCCCAAATCCCAAATCCCAGAGCTGCCATTCCCAGCTCCCCAAATCCCAAATCCCCAAATCCCAGAGCTGCCATTCCCTGCTCCCCAAATCCCAAATCCCAGAGCTGCCATTCCCAGCTCCCCAAATCCCAAATCCCCAAATCCCAGAGCTGCCATTCCCTGCTCCCCAAATCCCAAATCCCAAATCCCAGAGCTGCCATTCCCTACTCCCCAAATCCCAAATCCCAGAGCTGCCATTCCCAGCTCCCCAAATCCCAAATCCCAGAGCTGCCATTCCCAGCTCCCCAAATCCCAAATCCCAGAGCTGCCATTCCCAGCTCCCCAAATCCCAAATCCCAAATCCCAGAGCTGCCATTCCCAGCTCCCCAAATCCCAAATCCCAAATCCCAGAGCTGCCATTCCCTGCTCCCCAAATCCCCAAATCCCAAATCCCAAATCCCAGAGCTGCCATTCCCAGCTCCCCAAATCCCAAATCCCAGAGCTGCCATTCCCTGCTCCCCAAATCCCAAATTCCCAAATCCCCAAATCCCAGAGCTGCCATTCCCAGCTCCCCAAATCCCAGAGCTGCCATTCCCTGCTCCCCAAATTCCCAAATCCCAGAGCTGCCATTCCCTGCTCCCCAAATCCCAAATCCCCAATCCCAGAGCTGCCATTCCCAGCTCCCCAAATTCCCAAATCCCCAAATCCCAGAGCTGCCATTCCCAGCTCCCCAAATCCCAAATTCCCAAATCCCAAATCCCAAATTCCCCATTCCCAGCTCCCCAAATCCCAAATTCCCCATTCCCAGCTCCCCAAATCCCAAATTCCCCATTCCCAGCTCCCCAAATCCCAAATCCCAAATTCCCCATTCCCAGCTCCCCAAACCCCAAACCCCTTCCCTCCTTTCCTTCCCTGGGCCATAAAAATTCCCATAAATTTCGGGATGGGCTCTCCCTGAGTTGTTTTTTTTCCCGTTTTTTTCCAGGCCAGGGCGTTTCCTGGGAATGGGAATTCCCCTGTGGGGCAGGACGAGTACGAGCAGGACAGCTCGGATGAGGAGGTAGGAACCACGGAATTCCTGGAATTTTATCCCGGATTTCAGATGGAATTGGGGAAAAAAAAAAAAAAAAAAAGATGGATTCGGGAAAAGTCTGGAGTTCAGAAAGGGGGGGGAAAAAAAATTCCAGGAGAAAAGCGGGATTGGAAAGATCCAGAGCAGGAATTTGGGATCTGCTCCCGGGGAATGACCTGGGAATTTTTGGGAATATTCCCCTGGAATTCTTGGAATTCTGGGCTGGAATTCCCCATTTCCAGCTGGAATTCTGGGCTGGAATTCCCCATTCCCAGGAATTCCCATCCCTGTGGATGGGGGATGGGGACAAAGCCAAGGGTGGAATTTTCCAAGGTCTGCAATTCCCAAAGTTTTGGATCTGGGGAATTTTTGGGAATGCTGAGAGTGAGATTTTTTGGGAATTCTGAGACTGAGAATTTTGGGAATGCTGCGAGTTTTATGTGGGAATGCTGAGGATTTTTTGGGAATTCTGAGACTGAGATTTCTGGGAATTCTGTGAATTTTATTTGGGAATGCTGAGGTTGGGATTTTTGGGAATGCTGCGTGTTCCATGTGGGAATTCTGAGACTGAGATTTTTGGGAATTCTGAGACTGAGATTTTTGGGAATTCTGTGAGTTTTATGTGGGAATTCTGAGGATTTTTTGGGAATGCTGATGTTGGGATTTTTGGGAATGCTGTGTGATCCACGTGGGAATTCTGAGGGATTTTTGGGAATTCTGAGACTGAGATTTTTGGGAATGCTGCGTAGTCAATGTGGGAATTGTGATGCTGGGATTTTTTGGGAATTCTGAGGGATGGATTTTTGGGAATGCTGTGAGTTTTATGTGGAATTCTGAAGGATTTTTGGGGAATGCTGCGTGTTCCGTGCAGGAATTCTGAGGGAATTTTTGGGAATTCTGAGACTGAGATTTCTGGGAATTCTGTGAGTTTTATTTGGGAATTCTGAGGTTTGGAATTTTTGGAATGCTGAGGTTGGGAATTTTGGGAATTCTGCGTGTTCCATGTGGGAATGCTGAGGAATTTTTGGGAATTTTGAGGATTTTTTGGGAATGCTGTGTGATCCACGTGGGAATTCTGAGACTGAGATTTCTGGGAATTCTGTGAGTTTTATGTGGGAATTCTGAGGTTTGGAGTTTTTGGAATGCTGAGGTTGGGATTTTTGGGAATGCTGTGTGATCCACGTGGGAATTCTGAGGGATTTTTGGGAATTCTGAGGCTGAAATTTTTGGGAATGCTGCGTATTCAATGTGGGAATTGTGATGCTGGGATTTTTTGGGAATTCTGAGGTTGGGATTTTTGGGAATGCTGTGAGTTTTATGGGGGAATTGTGAGGAATTTTTGGGAATGCTCCGTGACCCATGTGGGAATTCTGAGGGATTTTTTGGGAATTCTGAGACTGAGATTTCTGGGAATTCTGTGAGTTTTATGTGGGAATTCTGAGGTTTGGAGTTTTTGGAATGCTGAGGTTGGGATTTTTGGGAATGCTGTGTGATCCACGTGGGAATTCTGAGGGATTTTTGGGAATTCTGAGGCTGAGATTTTTGGGAATGCTGCGTATTCAATGTGGGAATTGTGATGCTGGGATTTTTTGGGAATTCTGAGGGATGGATTTTTGGGAATGCTGTGAGTTTTATGTGGAATTCTGAAGGATTTTTTGGGAATGCTGCGTGTTCCGTGCAGGAATTCTGAGGGAATTTTTGGGAATTCTGAGACTGAGATTTTTGGGAATTCTGTGAGTTTTATTTGGGAATTCTGAGGTTTGGAGTTTTTGGAATGCTGAGGTTGGGAATTTTGGGAATTCTGCGTGTTCCATGTGGGAATGCTGAGAAATTTTTAGGAATTTTGAGAGTGAGATTTTTGGGAATGCTGCGAGTTTTATGTGGGAATTCTGAGGATTTTTTGGGAATGCTGATGTTGGGATTTTTGGGAATGTTGTGTGATCCACGTGGGAATTCTGAGACTGAGATTTTTGGGAATTCTGAGTGCTCCATGCAGGAATTCTGAGGGATTTTAGGGAATTCTGAGACTGAGATTTCTGGGAATTCTGTGTGTTCCATGCAGGAATTGTGAGGGATTTTTGGGAATTCTGAGGCTGAGATTTTTGGGAATTCTGAGTGTTCCATGCAGGAATGTGAGGGATTTTTGGGAATTCTGGGACTGAGATTTTTGGGAATTCTGAGTGCTCCATGCAGGAATTGTGAGGGATTTTTGGGAATTCTGAGGCTGAGATTTTTGGGAACGCTGATGGAGGAGCCCTGACCCTGATACAACCTCGGAGAGGGAGAAAATTCCCGAATTCTCCCAGGAAAATTCCCAGGGAACGGCGCTGGGAAGGGGAATCCCAACAATCCCCAACCCCGGGGATTTTTCCAGGGGATCCTCTGGAGCCAAGGCGGGAATTTCCCGGGAATATTCGAATATTCCTGTGGGGAATGCGGGAATTCCGGAGCTGCCGCCGGGGGGAGCGCTCAGCCTTTGTTCCCTTTTCCCGAAAAAAAAAAAAAAACAACAAAAAAAAATCGGGAAAACGCCGGGATTTGGGATTGGGGCTCCAAAATTGGGATTTTCGGGAATGGCTCCGTCCTAAGGAAAGATTTTTCCATGGATTTCAACCCTGGAAACTCCAGGGAGGGAATTTTGGGAGACGTGCTTGGATCAGCTGGGATTTATCCAGGAAAATCCCAGCAGGGTTTCCTGGATTTCGGCGAAATGATGGAAATTTGGGGATATCAGAATCCCGAAAATCCTTAGGAAATGAGGGAAAGGATTCAGGTGGTGCCACAGGGGGGGTTCAGGTTTGGATTTTTGGGAATATTCCTTTGGAAAAGGCTGGAATTTCCATTGCCAGCAGGATAAATCCCTGGGATTGTGGCACTCGGGGATGTTCAGGTTTGGATTTTTGGGAATATTCCTTTGGAAAAGGCTGGAATTCTCATTCCCAGCAGGATAAATCCCTGGGATTGTGGCACTCGGGGATGTTCAGGTTTGGATTTTTGGGAATATTCCTTTGGAATTCTCATTCCCAGCAGGATAAATCCCTGGGATTGTGGCACTCGGGGATGTTCAGGTTTGGATTTTTGGGAATATTCCTTTGGAATTCTCATTCCCAGCGGGATAAATCCCTGGGATTGTGGCACTCGGGGATGTTCAGGTTTGGATTTTTGGGAATATTCCTTTGGAATTCCCATTCCCAGCAGGATAAATCCCTGGGATTGTGGCACTCGGGGATGTTCAGGTTGGATTTTTTGGGAATATTTTCCCGGATTTGGGATCAATCCTTTGGGACACAAAGGGGTCAGGAAGAGCTGGGAATGTGCAGCTGGAAAATGGGAATTCCAGGGACATCCCAGAGCCTTTTCCAGGTTTTTTTGTTTTTTTTTTAATCTGGGAGAGGGATTTGGGATCAGGACCTTGGGAATCCAAGCCCAAATCCCGCTGGATTTTTGGGATTTGAGGCTGGAATTCCTGGCTCTGAGGGGGCTGGGATGGAATTCCCAAGAGATCCCCATCCCTGGGAGTGTCCCAGGCCAGGCTGGAAAATCGGGAATGATCCCAGGGGCTGAATCCTGAATTTCCAGGCTGGAAAATCGGGAATGATCCAGGGGCTGATCCCTGAATTCCCAGGCTGGAAAATCGGGAATGATCCCAGGGGCCAATCCCTGAATTCCCAGGCTGGAAAATCGGGAATGATCCAGGGGCTGATCCCTGAATTCCCTGGATGGAAAATCGGGATGGATCCGAGGGGCCAATCCTGGAATTCCCTGAATTCCCTGAATCCCAGGCCAGGCTGGAAAATCGGGAATGATCCCAGGGGCTGAATCCTGAATTCCCTGAATTCCCCACATCCCGGGGCTGCCTCTGGAATTCTGGATTTCTGGGATTCTGGGATTCTGGAATTCTGGTGTGGTCCCCTCTCTCCACACGGATCCGCCCTGGCCGGGATCCCGGGGCTGGTACCGAGCCAGTCCCGGGTCTTTGGGGTGACCCAGGGCCAGTCCCGGGTCTTTGGGGTGACCCAGGGCCAGTCCCGGGTCTTTGGGGTGACCCAGGGCCAGTCCCGGGTCTTTGGGGTGACCCGGGGCCAGTCCCGGGTCTTTGGGGTGGCCCGGAGCCAGTCCCGGGTCTTTGGGGTGGCCCGGGGCCAGTCCCGGGTCTTTGGGGTGGCCCGGGGCCAGTCCCGGGTCTTTGGGGTGACCCAGGGCCAGTCCCGGGTCTTTGGGGTGACCCAGGGCCAGTCCCGGGTCTTTGGGGTGACCCGGGGCCAGTCCCGGGTCTTTGGGGTGACCCGGGGCCAGTCCCGGGTCTTTGGGGTGGCCCGGGGCCAGTCCCGGGTCTTTGGGGTGGCCCGGGGCCAGTCCCGGGTCTTTGGGGTGGCCCAGGGCCAGTCCCGGGTCTTTGGGGTGGCCCAGGGCCAGTCCCGCTTCCCAGTGCTGGCACGGATCCCGTTCCCGGTGTCACCCAAATCCCGCTCTGGATGTGACCCCGTTCCCGGTGTGACCCCGTTCCCGGTGTGACCCCGCTCCAATCCCGGTGTGACCCCGTTCCCGTTCCCGGTGTGACCCCGTTCCCATCCCGGTGTGACCCCGTTCCCATCCCGGTGTGACCCCGTTCCCATCCCGGTGTGACCCCGCTCCCATCCCCGCTCCCGGTGTGACCCCGTTCCCGGTGTGACCCCGTTCCCGGTGTGACCCCGTTCCCGGTGTGACCCCGCTCCCGTTCCCGGTGTGACCCCGTTCCCGTTGTGACCCCGCTCCCGTTCCCGGTGTGACCCCGCTCCCGTTCCCGGTGTGACCCCGTTCCCGGTGTGACCCCGTTCCCGTCCCCGTTCCCGGTGTGACCCCGCTCCCATCCCCGTTCCCGGTGTGACCCCGCTCCCATCCCCGTTCCCGGTGTGACCCCGTTCCCGGTGTGACCCCGTTCCCGGTGTGACCCCGTTCCCGGTGTGACCCCGTTCCCGTCCCCGTTCCCGGTGTGACCCCATTCCCGTCCCCGTTCCCGGTGTGACCCCGTTCCCATCCCGGTGTGACCCCGTTCCCATCCCGGTGTGACCCCGTTCCCATCCCCGTTCCCGGTGTGACCCCGTTCCCGTCCCCGTTCCCGGTGTGACCCCGTTCCCGTTCCCGCTCCCGGTGTGACCCCTCTCCCGGTGCCCGCGCCGTGCCGGCCGGAGCGGAGATGGATGTGCCGGGGCTGCCGGCGGGAGGAAGCAGCCGGGGGCTCCGTTTCCTCCCGGAATGACTATTCCAGATGTCGGGATAATGGCTGGATAGACGGATGGATGGACGGACGGACGGATGGATGCACGGAGCGGGGCTGGCGGCTCCGTTCCCTCCTCCGCAGCCGCTCCCGGCGGGATCGGGAGCTCCGCGTGCCGGGGCCGGGAGCCAGCGGCGCGGGAGGGGCGGAATTCCAGGGCCAGGGACGGGAATGCGCCGCTGGCTCCGCTTCCCAAAGCTCCGCAGCGCGCCCGGCGGGGCCCCGAGACTGACCCGGAGCTGCCGGGATGGGACTGGGGGGAACTGGGAATGGGGGAACTGGGAATGGGGGGAACTGGGAATGGGAATGGGGGGAATTGGGAATGGGGGAAACTGGGAATGGGGGAACTGGGAATGGGGAACTGGGAATGGGAAACTGGGAATGGGGGGAACTGGGAATGGGGGAAACTGGGAATGGGGATGGGGGAATGGGAATGGGAATGGGGGAACTGGGAATGGGGGAGTGGGAATGGGGGAGTGGGAATGGGGGAATTGGGAATGGGGGAATTAGAAATGGGAATTGGGGGAAATTGGGAATGGGGAATGGGGGAATTGGAAATGGGGGAATTGGGAATGGGAATGGGGAGATTGAGAAAGGGAAATTGGGAATGGGAGAATGGGGGAATTGGAAATGGGGATTGAGAGTAGCAATGGGGGAATGGGGGATTGGGAATGAGAATGGGGATGAGGAATTGGGAATGGGGGATTTTTCCCAAAATCCAGCCTCAGTTTCCCCAAATTCCAGCCTCAGTTTCCAGCCTCAGTTTCCAGTCCCAGTTTCCCCAGTTTCCAGCTCCAGTTTCCCCAGTTTCCATCCCCAGTTTCACCCAATCACCAACCCCATTTTCCCACTTTCCCTCCCCGCCTGGAACTCCAGGAATTCCCCAGCCATTCCCACCGGGGTGAGGGGGACAATCCCCAATTTCCCCGGGGGGGACAATCCCCAATTTCCCCGGGGGGACAATCCCCAATTTCCCGGGGGACAATCCCCAATTTCCCGGAGGGACAATCCCCAATTTCCCGGGGGGACAATCCCCAATTTCCCCGGGGACAATCCCCAATTTCCCCGGGGACAATCCCCAATTTCCCGGGGGGACAATCCCCAATTTCCCCGGGGACAATCCCCAATTTCCCCCGGGGGACAATCCCCAATTTCCCGGGGAGACAATCCCCAATTTCCCCGGGGGACAATCCCCAATTTCCCCGGGGGGACAATCCCCAATTTCCCCGGGGGGACAATCCCCAATTTCCCGGGGAGACAATCCCCAATTTCCCCGGGGACAATCCCCAATTTCCCCGGGGAGACAATCCCCAATTTCCCGGGGGGACAATCCCCAATTTCCCCGGGGGACAATCCCCAATTTCCCCGGGGGGACAATCCCCAATTTCCCCGGGGACAATCCCCAATTTCCCCCGGGGGACAATCCCCAATTTCCCGGGGGACAATCCCCAATTTCCCCGGGGACAATCCCCAATTTCCCCGGGGACAATCCCCAATTTCCCCGGGGAGACAATCCCCAATTTCCCGGGGGGACAATCCCCAATTTCCCCGGGGGACAATCCCCAATTTCCCCGGGGGGACAATCCCCAATTTCCCCGGGGACAATCCCCAATTTCCCCCGGGGGACAATCCCCAATTTCCCGGGGGACAATCCCCAATTTCCCCGGGGACAATCCCCAATTTCCCCGGGGACAATCCCCAATTTCCCCGGGGACAATCCCCAATTTCCCCGGGGGGACAATCCCCAATTTCCCCCGGGGGACAATCCCCAATTTCCCCGGGGACAATCCCCAATTTCCCGGGGGGACAATCCCCAATTTCCCCGGGGACAATCCCCAATTTCCCCCGGGGGGACAATCCCCAATTTCCCCGGGGGGACAATCCCCAATTTCCCGGGGGACAATCCCCAATTTCCCGGGGGGACAATCCCCAATTTCCCCGGGGACAATCCCCAATTTCCCGGGGGGACAATCCCCAATTTCCCCGGGGACAATCCCCAATTTCCCCGGGGGGACAATCCCCAATTTCCCCGGGGGGACAATCCCCAATTTCCCGGGGGACAATCCCCAATTTCCCCGGGGACAATCCCCAATTTCCCGGGGGGACAATCCCCAATTTCCCCGGGGGGACAATCCCCAATTTCCCGGGGGGACAATCCCCAATTTCCCCGGGGACAATCCCCAATTTCCCCGGGGGGACAATCCCCAATTTCCCCGGGGACAATCCCCAATTTCCCCCGGGGACAATCCCCAATTTCCCCCGGGGGGACAATCCCCAATTTCCCCGGGGACAATCCCCAATTTCCCCCGGGGGGACAATCCCCAATTTCCCCCGGGGACAATCCCCAATTTCCCCGGGGGGACAATCCCCAATTTCCCCGGGGACAATCCCCAATTTCCCCGGGGGGACAATCCCCAATTTCCCCGGGGGGACAATCCCCAATTTCCCGGGGGACAATCCCCAATTTCCCCCGGGGACAATCCCCAATTTCCCGGGGGGGACAATCCCCAATTTCCCCCGGGGGGACAATCCCCAATTTCCCCGGGGGGACAATCCCCAATTTCCCCCGGGGGGACAATCCCCAATTTCCCGGGGGGACAATCCCCAATTTCCCCGGGGACAATCCCCAATTTCCCCGGGGGGGACAATCCCCAATTTCCCCGGGGGGACAATCCCCAATTTCCCCCGGGGGACAATCCCCAATTTCCCCGGGGGGACAATCCCCAATTTCCCGGGGGGACAATCCCGATCACCCCAGACTTTTAGGATCGTGCTGGGGCGATACAACCCAACCTTTCCTTGGCAAAATCATTGGAATTCCGGCTTGGAATTCCCGCGGCTCCCGAATTCCCGCTGGATCCCGCTCCGGGCACTCCCGGATTTGGGGCAGAGCTTTGATCCAGGATTTCCAGCGGCTCCGGCCGCTCTTGTTATTCCCATCATTCTGCCGCTGTTTCCGAAGCCTCTGGCGCTGTAAGACAATCCCTGCCCACAATCCCTCCCCGGCCCTTTCGGGATTCATTCCCGGCCTTTTCCAGCTTTTCCAGCCTCTCCCCCCTCCGAGTTCCCTTTGGATCCTGCGGCTCCTGTGGCTTCCCGGCCTCTGCTGCGGCTCCCGAGCTGCTTTTCCACTCAAATCCCGATTTTCCAACCCCTCCAGGCCGTCCTTTCTCCTTTCACATCCTGATTTTCCACTCAAATCCCGATTTTCCAACCCCTCCAGGCCATCCTTTCTCATTTCACATCCTGATTTTCCACTCAAATCCCGATTTTCCAACCCCTCCAGGCCATCCTTTCTCATTTCACATCCTGATTTTCCAACCCCTCCAGGCCGTCCTTTCTCATTTCACATCCTGATTTTCCACTCAAATCCCGATTTTCAACCCCTCCAGGCCGTCCTTTCTCCTTTCACATCCTGCTTTTCCACTCAAATCCCGATTTTCCAACCCCTCCAGGCCATTCCTTTTCATGGTATCCTGTATTTCAGATCTGCTTTTCCACAAAAATCCCGATTTTCAACGTTTCCAGACCATCCCTTTTCCTTTCAGATCCTGATTTTCCACTCAAATCCCGATTTTCCAACCCCTCCAGGCCGTCCTTTCTCCTTTCACATCCTGATTTTCCACTCAAATCCCGATTTTCCAACCCCTCCAGGCCGTCCTTTCTCCTTTCACATCCTGCTTTTCCACTCAAATCCCGATTTTCCACCTCTCTGAATTCACAAATTCCCTCCAGGCCATCCCTTCTCCCTGGTGTCTGTTATTTCACATTCTGCTTTTCCACACAAATCCCGATTTTACAACCCCTCCAGGCCATCTCTTCTCCCTGTTTTCCATCATTTCAGATCCTGATTTTCCACCCAAATCCTCCTTTCCCAACCCCTCCAGGCCATCCCTTCTCCTTTCACATCCTGATTTTCCACTCAAATCCCGATTTTCCACCTTTCCAGGCCATCCCTTTTCCATGGTATCCTGCATTTCACATCCTGCTTTTCCACACAAATCCTGATTTTCCACCTCTCTGAATTCACAAATTTCCTCCAGGCCATCCCTTTTTCCCATTTTCCATCATTTCACATCCTGCTTTTCCATCCAAATCCTGATTTTCCACCTCTCTGAATCCACAAATTCCCTCCAGGCCATCCCTTTTCCCTGTTTTTCCATAATTCCAGAACTGCTTTTCCACCCAAATCCCGATTTTCCAACCCCTCCAGGCCCTCCCTTTTCCCTGTTTCCCATCCATTTCATTCCCTGCTCCCAGAAGGGAAAACGAGCCCTGGATTCCCAAATTTTTCCAGGATTTCCCAGAAAAATCCCCAGGGAATGTGGGGAGAGGGGAGACCCCCCCTGAGTTCTGGGATGTCCCCAGAGCTCCTTCCCTTTCCATGGGGAAACCCTTTGGGATAAAGGGGCTGGAATTTGGGAAAAAACAAAGCTGGAATTTGGGATAAATGGAGCTGGAATTTGGGAAAAACCAAAGCTGGAATTTGGGATAACAGAGCTGGAATTTGGGAAAAAACAAAGCTGGAATTTGGGAAAAAACAAAGCTGGAATTTGGGATAACAGAGCTGGAATTTGGGAAAACAGAGCTGGAATTTGGGAAAAAACAAAGCTGGAATTTTGGATAACAGAGCTGGAATTTGGGATAAATGGAGCTGGAATTTGGGAAAAAACAGAGCTGGAATTTGGGATAATAGAGCTGGAATTTGGGATAAAGGGGCTGGAATTTGGGATAACAGAGCTGGAATTTGGGATAAAGGGGCTGGAATTTGGGATAACAGAGCTGGAATTTGGGATAAATGGAGCTGAAAGTTGGGAAAAACCAAAGCTGGAATTTGGGAAAAGTGAGGCTGGAATTTGGGAGAAACCAAAGCTGGAATTTGGGAAAAACGAGGCTGAAATTTGGGATAAATGGGGCTGGAATTTTGGGAACACTGAGGCTGAGAAGGTGAAAATTTGGGATAATCCAGAATCCATCCATCCATCCATCCATCCATCCATCCATCCATCCATCCATCCATCCATCCATCCCACAAAGGGTTAATCCAGAATTTGGGATCACCCAGAATTTGGGATCACCCAGGATTTGGGATCACCCAGGATTTGGGATAATCCAGGATTTGGGATCACCCAGGATTTGGGATCATTCCAGGATTTGGGATAATCCAGGATTTGGGATCATTCCAGGATTTGGGATCATTCAGGATTTGGGATAATCCAGGATTTGGGATCATCCAGGATTTGGGATCATTCCAGGATTTGGGATAATCCAGGATTTGGGATCACCCAGGATTTGGGATAATCCAGGATTTGGGATCATCCAGGATTTGGGATCACCCAGGATTTGGGATCATCCAGGATTTGGGATAATCCAGGATTTGGGATCATCCAGGATTTGGGATCATTCCAGAATTTGGGATCATCCAGGATTTGGGATCATCCAGAATTTGGGATAATCCAGAATTTGGGATCATCCAGCCCAGCAAGGGTTAAACTCTGGATTTGGGCAGGAAAAGTTTTTTCCCGTTTTTTTTTACAGTTTTTTTTCCTTTTTTTTCCCTTTTTTTTCCTTTTTTTTTTTTCAGTTTCTTTCATTTTTTTTTTTTCAGTTTTTTCCCGTTTTTTTCCGGTTTTTTTCTCTTTTTTTTCAGTTTTTTTCAGGTTTTTTTTTTTTTAGTTTTGTCCCAGTTTTTTTTTATTTTTCCGTGTGGAAAGAATGAGGGAAGGCGGGGATGACGTCACCCAAACGCGGCCAGCGGAAACTCCGCCTCTCCCGGGTTTTTATTTTTTATTTCTGATTTTATATCTCGTATTTCACATTCTGCATCCTTTATTTCCTATTTTATATCTCTTATTTCGTATTCTATATCTTTCATTTTTATTTTATATCTTTTATTCCTTTTTCTCCATCCTTTATTTCATATTTTATATTTTTTATTTCATATTTTATATTTTTTATTTCATATTCTGTATCTTTTATTTAATATTTTATATGCTTAATTTCATATTTTGTATCTTTTGTTTCATATTTTATATCTTTCGTTTTTTGTTTTATATCTTTCATTTTTTTGTATCTTTTATTTCACGTTCTGTATTTTTTTAATCGTATTTTATATCTTTTATTTCTTCTCTTGTATCTTTTATTTTATATTTTTTTAATTTTATATTTAATATTTTATACATCTGGGCTTTTGGTATTTCACCTTTTTTTACTCCTGCTTATTCCTGTTTTTAAAAAATATTCCTGCTTTTTTTTTTTTGTTTTGTTCCACCTTTTTTTAATTCCTGCTTTTTTTTTATATTCCACTTTTTTTGATTTCTGCTTTTTAAATCAGTCCTGCTTTTTTAATTCTCTTTTTTTTTTTTTAATTATTCCAGCCTTTTTCTATTCCTGCTTTTTAAAATTTCTTCTTTTTTTATTCCTGTTTTTTTTTTAATATTCCACCTTTTTTAAACTCCACCTTTTTTTATTCCTGCTCTTTTTAAAAATATTTCTGCTTTTCAAAACCATTGCTGCTTTTTTTATTCCTTTTTTTTTCATTCCTGCTTTTTTAACATTCCTGCGTTTTTTGTATCCCTATTTTTTTATATTCCTGCTTTTTTTTTCTTAATTATTCCTGCTCTTTTTATATTCTACTTTTTTTTAATTCCACTTTTTATTTAATTTCTGCTTTTTTCACATTCCTGCTTTTTTCATATTCCTTTTTAAAATTCCTGCTTTTTGTTGTATTCTTGCTTTTTAAAATATTTCTCCTTTTTTTCTCCTGCTTTTTTTTTTTTTTAATATTTCACTTTTTAAAATCTCTGCTTTATTTTATATTCCTGCTTTTTAAAATATTTTTTTTATTCCTGTTTTTTTATCTTTTCCTGTTGTTTTTTTTTAATATCCCCTCTTGGTTTATTTTTCTATTTCTCCTTTTTTGCTTTTCCTGCTTTTTTTATTCCTTTTTTTTAAAAATATTTCTTTCTTTATTTGATTTTTTTTTTCTTTTCCTGATTTCTTTCTGTTCCTGCTTTTTTCTTTTCTTGATTTTTCCTTTTCCTGATTTTTTTTCTATTCCTGCTTTTTTCTTTTCTTGATTTTTTTCTTTTCCTGGTTTTTTTCTATTCCTGCTTTTTCCTTTTCCCTTTTTTTCTATTCCTGATTTTTTTTCCTTTCCCGTTTTTTTTTTTCCCGTTTTTCCCCTCCCCCCTCCGGGATCGTTTCCGCTGTGCCGGGATTGGATTAAAAATAAAAAAAAAAAAAAAATAAAAAAAAAAATTCCCAAAAATTCCGGGAGAGGGCAGGGAGGGATTATCCCAAATATCTGAGCTGAAAATTCGGGAATTGGGAATTCCAGGGGGTCCCACATTCCCAAAATCCCAAATTCCCAAATTTATTCCCAAATTCTTTCCCAAATCCATTCCCAAATTCCCAAATCCATTCCCAAATTCATTCACAAATTCCAAAATCCGTTCCCAAATTTATTCCCAAATTCCCAAATCCATTCTCAAATCCATTCCCAAATTTATTCCCAAATTCTTTCCCAAATCCATTCCCAGATTTTCCCCATTCCAGATTTTTCCTCCCCATTCCCAGAATTTTCATTCCCAGATTTTTCTCCCCATTCCCAGATTTCTCTTCCGCCATTCCCAGATTTTCCCCCATTCCCAATTTTTTTCCCAATTTTTCAGGGCTGGAATTCCTGGGATTTTTGGGAATGATTCCCTGTCAGGGCTGGAATTCCTGGGATTTTTGGGAATGATTTCAGGGCTGGAATTTCTGGGATTTTTAGGAATGATTTCAGGGCTGGAATTCCTGGGATTTTTGGGAATTATTCCCTGTCAGGGCAGGGAATTCCTGGGATTTTTGGGAATGATTTCAGGGCTGGAATTTTGGGGATTTTTGGGAATGATTTCAGGGCTGGGGATGTGGCTCTTGGGAACGTGGCCAGGATTTGGGATTGGGGACTTTTTCCATCCTCTGGAATTCCAGGATTCCACCCACGGGAATTTTTCGTAGAGGAAAAACAAAAGGAGCCGCTGAGCCGTTCCCAAACTTTGGGAAAATGGGATCAAATCCATCAGAAAAAACCAAAAAAAATCCAAAAAAATTCCCAGAAAATCCCAAATGCAGCTCCTGGCTGATCCCATTCCCTCGGGATGGATTTTTTTGGGAAAACCCGAGCGTGGCCTGGTGGGATTTGGGGGGGGATCACCCCAATCCCGGTGGGATCAGCCCTGAGGTTCCAACTCCAGCACAAAATTCCAGAGCTTCGAATCCAGCCAGGAAAATTTGGGAATTCCTGGGAAAAGGCAGGAGCAGGGAGGTGAAACCTTGGATTTGCCCTTTGGGAATTCCGGTCCCGGGGGATTTTTGGGGAATTTTGGGATGGGTCCGGGTTCCTCTCCCCTCATCCCAAAAAAAACGGCCCCGGCCTCGTCCGGGATTCCTGGGAAAAGTTGGGAATAAAAAAATCCCTGGAAAAGGCCGGGAGAGAGCCTGGGCTTGGAGCTGGGGACGCTGCAGTTCCCAAAATATTCCCGGAAAAATCCCAAACAATTCCTGGAAAAATCCCTGAGCAATTCCAGAAATATTCCCAAAACGTTCTTGAACAATTCCCGAACAATTCCCAAAAAATTCCTGCAAAATTCCCCAAAATTCCCAGACAATTCCTGAACAATTCCCAAAAAATTCCCGAACAATTCCCCCCAAATTCCCGAACAATTCCTGAAAAGTTCCTGAACAATTCCCAAGCAAGTCCTGAAAAATTTCTGAACCATTTTTGAAAATTCCTGAACAATTCCTGAAAAAAATCTCCAAAAAGTCCTGAACAATTCCCAAACAGTTCCTGAAAAATTCCCCAAAAATTCCTGAACAATTCCCCAAAAATTCCCCAAACAATCCCCAAACAATTCCCTAACAATTCCCAAAAAAATCCCGAAGAATTCCTGAACAATTCCTGAACAATTCCCGAACAATTCCTGAACAATTCCCCAAAAAATCCTGAAAAATTCCTGAAAAATTCCAAAAAAATCCCGAAAAATTCCCAAACAATTCCTGAACAATCCCCCGAAAATTCCCAAACAATTCCTGAAAAATTCCAGGAAAATTCCCAACAATTCCTGAAAAATTCCCAAACAATTCCCGAACAATTCCCGGGGCCGGGATCCAGCCCTGGAGCATGCTGGGATAGTGGGAAGTTCCCTGCCTGTGGAATGGGATGAAAATCCCAAAAATTCCATTCCCTGCCAAAAGATTCCAGGATTCCATGGATGAAATTCCGTGGCCATTCCTGGCAGAGCTCCAGGATAAAGGAATTTTAATTTTTTTTTTTCCCCCTTGCTCTTCCCAGAAATCCTGGCTGGGAATTCCAGGGAGATCCCGGAGCCTTTTCCAGAGTTTTGGGTTTTTTTTGTTTTTGGGGGGGCGGGGAGAGCCGGGGAGGGATTTGGGATGCACGACCCAGGGAATGGTTTTATGGGATTTTGGGAAGAAATTCCAGCCTGGCAGGGAATTCTGAGAGAATCCAGGGCTGCTCCAGGATCTCTGGAACATCCTGGGATAGCAGGGAGGGGGGTAGGAATGGGATCATGGGAATGGGATCATCCCAAAGATCCCTTCGCTCCCAAACCCTTCCAGAATTCCATGGGGAAATCTGGAATAGTGGAACTGGGCTGGACCCTGGAGTGTTTGGGATCTGTGGGATCCTGGAGTGTTTGGGATCCAAGGGATTCAGGAATGTCTGGGATCCAAGGTTTGGATCCTGGAATGTTTGGGATCCAAGGGTCAGATCCTGGAATGTTTGGGATCCAAGGGATTCAGGAATGTCTGGGATCCAAGGTTTGGATCCTGGAATGTTTGGGATCCAAGGTTTGGATTCAGGAATGTCTGGGATCCAAGGGATTCAGGAATGTCTGGGATCCAAGGTTTGAATCCTGGAATATTTGGGATCCAAGGTTGGGATCCTGGAGTGTTTGGGATCCAAGGGTCAGATCCTGGAATGTTTGGGATCCAAGGGATTCAGGAATATTTGGGATCCAAGGGATTCAGGAATATTTGGGATCCAAGGTTTGGATCCTGGAGTGTTTGTGATCCAAGGTTTGAATCCTGGAGTATTTGGGATCCAAGGTTTGGATCCTGGAATGTTTTTGGATCTGGGCTGGATCCCTGGAGCCAAGGGCCAGATGACCCCAGGAGTTTTTGGGAATTAGGGGCCGGATCCTGGAGCGTGTCCAGATCCCTGGAGCGTGTCCGGAGCCAAGGGCCGGATCCCCGCAGCGTGGCCGTGTCCCTGGAACTTTTCCAGCTCTCCCTGGAACTTTTCCAGCTCCCTGGGCCGTGTCCATGTCCCTGGAACTTTTCCAGCTCCCTGGAATTTCTCCAGCCCCCGGAGCGTGGCCGTGCCTTTGCTCCGCAGCCAAATCCCTGGAATGGATTTTCCCGGCTCCAGAGGCCACGGCCCCGCTCCTGCAACGGCTTCGCTCCATCCCAATCCCATTATCCAATCCCGTTATCCCATCCCAATCCCATTATCCCATCCCAATCCCAATCCCATTATCCCATCCCAATCCCATTATCCCAATCCCAATCCCGTTATCCCATCCCAATCCCATTATCCCATCCCAATACCAATCCCATTCCCATTATCCCAACCCCATCCCAATCCCATTATCCCATCCCAATCCCGTTATCCCATCCCAATCCCATTATCCCAATCCCAATCCCATTATCCCAATCCCAATCCCATTATCCCATCCCAATCCCAATCCCGTTATCCCATCCCAATCCCATTATCCCAATCCCAATCCCATTATCCCATCCCAATCCCAATCCCATTCCCATTATCCCATCCCAATCCCATTATCCCATCCCAATCCCAATCCCGTTATCCCATCCCAATCCCATTATCCCATCCCAATCCCGTTATCCCATCCCAATCCCATTATCCCAATCCCAATCCCATTATCCCATCCCAATCCCATTATCCCAATCCCAATCCCATTATCCCATCCCAATCCCAATCCCGTTATCCCATCCCAATCCCATTATCCCAATCCCAATCCCATTATCCCATCCCAATCCCAATCCCGTTATCCCATCCCAATCCCATTATCCCATCCCAATCCCGTTATCCCATCCCAATCCCATTATCCCAATCCCAATCCCATTATCCCATCCCAATCCCATTATCCCAATCCCAATCCCATTATCCCATCCCAATCCCAATCCCATTATCCCATCCCAATCCCAATCCCGTTATCCCATCCCAATCCCAATCCCGTTATCCCATTATCCCAATCCCATTATCCCAATCCCAATCCCAATCCCATTATCCCATCCCAATCCCAATCCCATTCCCATTATCCCAATCCCATCCCAATCCCGTTATCCCATCCCATAGATCCCATCCCATGGACCCAATCCCATGATCCTATCCCAATCCCAATCCCATTATCCCATCCCAATCCCATCCCAATCCCGTTATCCCATCCCAATCCCATTATCCCATCCCAATCCCAATCCCATTATCCCATCCCATTATCCCATCCCATTATCCCATCCCAATCCCATTATCCCATCCCATGGACCCAATCCCATCCCATAGATCCCATCCCATCCCAATCCCAATCCTGTTATCCCATCCCATGGACCCAATCCCATTAACCCATCCCAATCCCATCCCATGGACCCAATCCCCTCCCATCCCCATCCTGTTATCCCATCCCATGGATCCCATCCCATGGATCCCATCCTATCCCATCCTATCCCATCCCAATCCCATGGATCCCAATCCCATAATCCCATCCCATGAATCCCATCCCATCCCAATCCCATGATCCCAATCCCATAATCCCATCCCATGAATCCCATCCCATCCCAATCCCATGATCCCAATCCCATAATCCCATCCCATGGATCCCATCCCATCCCAATCCCATGATCCCAATCCCATGGATCCCTTCCCATCCCATGGATCCCATCCCAATCCCATGATCCCATCCCAAGGATCCCAATCCCATTTTCCCATCATCCCCCCCCCGGAGCTCTGTTCCCATGGTTTCTTTTCCATGGAAAAGCTGCTCCGATGGCTCTTCCCTCCCCAGCCGGGTCATCCCGGGATCCTGGGATCCACCAGATCCCAAAAATCCCCTTGGGATCGGCTCCAGGGGGGCAGCAGGGTCCAGTTATCCCAAAACCTTGGAATGGAGCCAGGGAAATTCCAGCGGCTCCGGAAAATCCTTCCCGGAGCTGGGATGGGGAGAGGGAGAAGAGGAAAATGGAGAGAAGGATCCAGGGATCCACGGATTGGGATGAGGGAGGAATCCACTGGGAATGGCCCCTGTGATCCCAAATCCCATGGGAATGGCTCCTGTGATCCCAAATCCCATGGGAATGGCCCCTGTGATCCCAAATCCCATGGGAATGGCCCCTGTGATCCCAAATCCCATGGGAATGGCCCCTGTGATCCCAAATCCCATGGGAATGGCCCCTGTGATCCCAAATCCCATGGGAATGGCCCCTGTGATCCCAAATCCCATGGGAATGGCCCCTGTGATCCCAAATCCCATGGGAATGGCCCCTGTGATCCCAAATCCTGCTTGGAATGGCTCCTGTGATCCCAAATCCCATGGGAATGGCTCCTGTGATCCCAATCCCATGGGAATGGCCCCTGTGATCCCAAATCCCATGGGAATGGCCCCTGTGATCCCAAATCCCATGGGAATGGCTCCTGTGATCCCAAATCCCATGGGAATGGCTCCTGTGATCCCAAATCCCATGGGAATGGCCCCTGTGATCCCAAATCCCATGGGAATGGCTCCTGTGATCCCAAATCCCATGGGAATGGCTCCTGTGATCCCAAATCCCATGGGAATGGCCCCTGTGATCCCAAATCCTGCTTGGAATGGCTCCTGTGATCCCAAATCCCATGGGAATGGCTCCTGTGATCCCAAATCCCATGGGAATGGCTCCTGTGATCCCAAATCCCATGGGAATGGCCCCTGTGATCCCAAATCCTGCTTGGAATGGCTCCTGTGATCCCAAATCCCATGGGAATGGCTCCTGTGATCCCAATCCCATGGGAATGGCCCCTGTGATCCCAAATCCCATGGGAATGGCTCCTGTGATCCCAATCCCATGGGAATGGCTCCTGTGATCCCAAATCCCATGGGAATGGCTCCTGTGATCCCAAATCCCATGGGAATGGCTCCTGTGATCCCAAATCCCATGGGAATGGCTCCTGTGATCCCAAATCCCATGGGAATGGCTCCTGTGATCCCAAATCCCATGGGAATGGCCCCTGTGATCCCAAATCCTGCTTGGAATGGCTCCTGTGATCCCAAATCCCATGGGAATGGCTCCTGTGATCCCAAATCCCATGGGAATGGCTCCTGTGATCCCAAATCCCATGGGAATGGCCCCTGTGATCCCAAATCCTGCTTGGAATGGCTCCTGTGATCCCAAATCCCATGGGAATGGCTCCTGTGATCCCAATCCCATGGGAATGGCCCCTGTGATCCCAAATCCCATGGGAATGGCTCCTGTGATCCCAATCCCATGGGAATGGCTCCTGTGATCCCAAATCCCATGGGAATGGCTCCTGTGATCCCAAATCCCATGGGAATGGCTCCTGTGATCCCAAATCCCATGGGAATGGCTCCTGTGATCCCAAATCCCATGGGAATGGCTCCTGTGATCCCAAATCCCATGGGAATGGCTCCTGTGATCCCAAATCCCATGGGAATGGCCCCTGTGATCCCAAATCCCATGGGAATGGCTCCTGTGATCCCAATCCCATGGGAATGGCTCCTGTGATCCCAAATCCCATGGGAATGGCTCCTGTGATCCCAAATCCCATGGGAATGGCTCCTGTGATCCCAAATCCCATGGGAATGGCTCCTGTGATCCCAAATCCCATGGGAATGGCCCCTGTGATCCCAATCCCATGGGAATGGCTCCTGTGATCCCAAATCCCATGGGAATGGCCCCTGTGATCCCAAATCCCATGGGAATGGCCCCTGTGATCCCAAATCCCATGGGAATGGCTCCTGTGATCCCAAATCCCATGGGAATGGCTCCTGTGATCCCAAATCCCATGGGAATGGCTCCTGTGATCCCAAATCCCATGGGAATGGCTCCTGTGATCCCAAATCCCATGGGAATGGCTCCTGTGATCCCAAATCCCATGGGAATGGCTCCTGTGATCCCAAATCCCATGGGAATGGCTCCTGTGATCCCAAATCCCATGGGAATGGCTCCTGTGATCCCAATCCCATGGGAATGGCTCCTGTGATCCCAAATCCTGCTTGGAATGGCTCCTGTGATCCCAAATCCCATGGGAATGGCTCCTGTGATCCCAATCCCATGGGAATGGCTCCTGTGATCCCAAATCCCATGGGAATGGCCCCTGTGATCCCAAATCCCATGGGAATGGCTCCTGTGATCCCAAATCCCATGGGAATGGCCCCTGTGATCCCAAATCCTGCTTGGAATGGCTCCTGTGATCCCAAATCCCATGGGAATGGCTCCTGTGATCCCAAATCCCATGGGAATGGCTCCTGTGATCCCAAATCCCATGGGAATGGCCCCTGTGATCCCAATCCCATCCCAATCCCGTTATTCCCGTGATTTTTCCTTTGATTGATTGATCCCCGTATTGATTGATCCCATGATTGATTCATCCCCTTATTTACTGATCCCGTGATTGATTTGTCCCATGATTGATTTACCCCGTTATTGATTGATCCCGTGATTGATTTACCCCGTTATTGATTGATCCCGTGATTGATTTGTCCCATGATTGATTTATCCCGTTATTGATTGATCCCGTGATTGATTTACCCCGTTATTGATTGATCCCGTTATTGATTGATCCCGTTATTGATTTATCCCGTTATTGATTGATCCCGTGATTGATTGATCCCGTGATTGATTTATCCCGTTATTGATTGATCCCGTTATTGATTTATCCCGTTATTGATTGATCCCGTGATTGATTGATCCCGTTATTGATTGATCCCGTTATTGATTTATCCCGTGATTGATTGATCCCGTTATTGATTGATCCCGTGATTGATTGATCCCGTGATTGATTGATCCCGTTATTGATTGATCCCGTGATTGATTTGCCCCGTTATTGATTGATCCCGTGATTGATTTATCCCGTTATTGATTGATCCCGTGATTGATTTACCCCGTTATTGATTGATCCCGTTATTGATTTATCCCGTTATTGATTGATCCCGTGATTGATTTACCCCGTTATTGATTGATCCCGTTATTGATTTATCCCATTATTGATTGATCCCGTGATTGATTGATCCCGTGATTGATTGATCCCGTGATTGATTTACCCCGTTATTGATTGATCCCGTGATTGATTTATCCCATTATTGATTGATCCCGTTGTTGATTTACCCCGTGATTGATTTATCCCGTTATTGATTTATCCCGTGATTGATTGATCCCGTGATTGATTTACCCCGTTATTGATTGATCCCATTATTGATTGATCCCGTTATTGATTGATCCCGTGATTGATTTACCCCGTTATTGATTTATCCCATTATTGATTGATCCCATTATTGATTGATCCCGTGATTGATTGATCCCGTTATTGATTGATCCCGTGATTGATTTACCCCGTTATTGATTTACCCCGTTATTGATTGATCCCATTATTGATTGATCCCGTGATTGATTTTTCCCTTCCCCTCCCCCCTCTCCCCCCGGGCCTTTTCCCCGTTATTTTTTTTCCCATTATTTTTTTTTTTTTTTCCATTTTTTGGGTTTTTCGGCCGCTGCTGTGGGGGTGGGGAGGGGTCTCTGCACTTCCGGCGGCTCCTCCGGAAGCGCCCGCGGGGCCCCGATCCCAAAACCAACGGGAAAGGGAAAAAATTCCCTCGGGAATGGAGAAAATTCCACGTCCCTCGGCGCGGAATTTCTGGGGAGATGGATTTTGGGATTTGGGGTGAGGAACAAATGGTTCGCAATGGGATGTTGGGATTTTGGGGCTGGAATTACCAAAAAAAATTAAATTAAATTAAATTAAATTAAATTAAAAAAAAATCCCGGCTGGAATTCCCTCCCCCCCACAAAAAAAAAAAAAAAAAATCCCGGCTGGAATTCCCCAAAAAATAAAATAAGATAAAGTAAAATAAAATTTTAAAAATCCCGGCTGGAATTGCCAAAAAATAAAATAAAGTAAAGTAAAATAAAATAAATCCCGGCTGGAATTTCCCCCCCTCCCTCCTCAAAAAATAAGAATAAAATAAAATAAAATAAAATAAAATAAAATAAAATAAAATAAAATAAAATAAAATAAAATAATAAAAAATCCCGGCTGGAATTTCCTCCTCCCCCCCCCCAAAAAAAAAAAATTAAAAATAATCCCGGCTGGAATTTCCCCCCCAAAAAATTAAAATAAAATTAAAATAAAATTAAATTAAAATAAAAAATAAAAGCTGGCGGCCGGAATGGGCAGTCGGGATGTTGGGAAGCAGCAGCAGGTTCCTCCCAGTGCCTGCTCAGGCAAAATTCCAAGAAAATTTAAAATAAAATAAAAAATAAAAAAATTTAAAAAAAAAGGAGAAAAGGAGGGGGGGGGGAGGGAGGAGGTTCCTGTGCTCCTCCCCCCTCAAGGCCGGGGAATGGAAAAATTTGGATTTGCCAAAAAAACTCCGGGATTGGATCCTGCCCCAGCCAGCACGGCAGGAATCTTGGATTGGCAGCGGGGGAAAATAAAAAAAAATAAAAAAACTTCATTTTATTTCATTTTATTTTGGTTTTTTTTTTTTTTAATTCGTTTTTCCGACGGGCAGGGAAAAAAAAAAAAAAAAAAAAGCAGAGCGGAAAGATTGAGGGGAAGGGATGGAAATAAAAATATCCGAATTTATCCCAAATTTATCCCAAATTTATCCCAATTTATTCCGATTTATCCCGGGATATTCCCTGAGAGGGGAATGGGGGGGAGGCAGGACGGGGGATGGGGAATTTTGGGGATTTGGGGTTTTTTTTGGAATTTTGGGGGATTTTTGGGAATTTTAGGGGTTTTTTTAAGGGGTTTTGGGGGATTTAAAGGGAATTTTTGGGGATTTTTTTTTAATTTTAGGGGGTTTTTAAGGGATTTTGAGGGATTTTTGGGGGATTTAAAGGGAATTTTGGGGATTTTTGGGGAATTTTAGGGGTTTTTTAAGGGATTTTTGAGGGGTTTTGGGGATTTAAAGGGAATTTTTGGGGATTTTTTGGGAATTTTAGGGGGTTTTTAAAGGGGTTTTGAGAGGTTTGGGGGTTTTGGGGGGGGAATTTTGGGGGGTTTTTATGAATTTTGGGGGATTTAAAGGGAATTTTGGGGGATTTTGGGGAAATTTTGAGGGGTTTTTTTAAGGGGATTTTGAGGGGGTTTTGGAGGATTTAGAGGGAATTTTGGGGGATTTTAAAGGAAATTCGGAGAATTTTTTAAAGGGGATTTGTGGGGGGTTTTAGGGGATTTTTGAGGTCTTTTAAAGGAAATTTCGAGGTGTTTTTTAGGGAATTTTGAGGTGTTTTTTGGGGAATTTTGAGGTGTTTTTTGGGGAATTTCGAGGTGTTTTTTAGGGAATTTTGAGGTGTTTTTTAGGGAATTTTGAGGTGTTTTTTGGGGAATTTTGAGGTGGTTTTTAGGGAATTTTGAGGTGGTTTTTTTGGGAATTTAAGCAGATTTTTTAAGGAATTTCGGGGTGTTTTTTGTGGAATTTTATCGCGGTTTTTTGGGGGATTTTGAGCTGGTTTTCAAGGAATTTGAGCTGGTTATTTTAAGGAATTTTGAGTTGGTTTTTAAGGAATTTTGAGGTGTTTTTTTGGGAATTTAAGCTGTTTTTTAAGGAATTTGGAGGTGTTTTTTCGGGAATTTGAGCTGGTTATTTAATGGCATTTTGGGGTGTTTTTTGAGGAATTTTGACGTGGCTTTTTCGGGAATTTGAGCTGGTTTTTAACGAATTTTAAGGTGTTTTTCAGGAATTTCAGTTGTTTTTTAAGGAATTTTGATCGAGTTTTTGGGGGAATTTGAGCTGTTTTTTAAAGAATTTGGGAATTTAAGGAATTTTTTAAAGGGATTTGGGATGCCAGAATTCCCAAAAATCCCTCCCAGGCTCCAGGAGAGCTGGACAGAAATTGAGGATGGAGGAATCTGGACAGGACCCAGCAATGGCTTCCGTTGGAATATTGGGAATTCGGGATGGAATTCCCGAATTTTGGGGCTGGAACGTCCCTGGGAGAGCAGGAGCTGCTCCACGGGATTGGGATCGTCCCAAAAAGTCTGGGATTGCCTGGAATGTCTGGGATTGGGATCGGGATCATCCCAAACCAGTCTGGAATTCCTGGGATTGGGATCATCCCAAAAAGTCTGGGATTCCCTGGGATTGGGATTGGGATCATCCCCAGCCATTCTGGGATTCCCTGGAATCCCTGGGATTGGGATCATCCCAAAAATTCTGGGATTCCCTGGAATGTCTGGGATTGGGATTGGGATCATCCCAAAAAGTCTGGGATTCCCTGGGATTGGGATCATCCCCAGCCATTCTGGGATTCCCTGGAACCTCTGGGATTGGGATCATCCCAAAAATTCTGGGATTCCCTGGGATTGGGATCATCCCAAACCAGTCTGGGATTCCCTGGGATTGGGATCATCCCCAGCCATTCTGGGATTCCCTGGGATTGGGATTGGGATCATCCCCAGCCATTCTGGGATTCCCTGGGATTGGGATTATGGGAATTTTCCAAGCCTGGAATTCCCGTGCTCGGAGCAGGGTCCGGGTCCTTCCCTGCTGGGAATTCTGGGATTCTCCAGGCCTGGATCATCCCCTGGGATCGTCCCTGAGGCTCCTGGGCAAACATTCCCAGCCCTTCTCCCACTTCCCAGTTCCCCATCCCACTTCCCAGTTCCCCATCCCACTTCCCAGTTCCCCATCCCAGTTCCCCAGTTCCCACTTCCCAGTTCCCCATCCCACTTCCCAGTTCCTATTTCCCATTTCCCCAGTTCCCATTTCCCAATTTTCTATTCCCTTTTCCCCATGTCCCAGTTCCCATTTCCCAGTTCCCTTTCCCCATTTCCCAGTTTCCTAGTTCCCATTTCCCAGTTCTCCATTTCCCTTTTTGCACCTTCCAGTTCCCATTTCCCAGTTCCCATTTCCCAGTGACTCCAATTCCCAGTTCCCATATCCCATTTCCTCACATCCCTTTCCCCTTATCCTATTTCCCAGTTCCCAGTTCCCCATTTCCCCACATCCCTCTCCCCATTTCCCAATTCTCCATTCCCCTTTTCCCATATCCCATTTCCCACTTCTCCGTTTCCCTTTTTGCACATTCCAGTTCTCATTCCCCAGTTCCCATTCCCCAGTTCCCATTCCCCAGTCCCCTATCCCATTCCCAGTATCCCAGTTCCCATTCCCCAGTTCCCAGTTCCCCATCCCATTTCCCCTTCTCCATTTCCCAGTTCCCCATTTCCCCCTTTTCCCAATTTCTCCAGGACAAAACCCCTCCGAGTGGGGGGTGCTCAGGGAAACCCGGGAATGATCCCAAACCCCGATCCCAAACCCCGGGAATGATCCCAAACCCAGGAATGATCCCAGACCTCAGGAATGATCCCAAAACCCCCGATCCGAAACCCAAGACTGATCCCAAACCCAGGAATGATCCCAAACCCGGGAATGATCCCAAACCCAGGAATGATCCCAAACCCGGGAATGATCCCAAACCCGGGAATGATCCCAAAATCGGTACCGATCCCAAACCCCGGGAATGATCCCAGACCCGGGAATGATCCCAAACCCCGGGAATGATCCCAAACCCCGGGAATGATCCCAAACCCCGGTACCGATCCCAAACCCAGGACTGATCCCAAACCCGGGAATGATCCCAGACCCGGGAATGATCCCAAAACCCCAGTACCGATCCCAAACCCAGGACTGATCCCAAACCCCGGGACCGATCCCAAACCCGGGAATGATCCCAAAACCCGGTACCGATCCCAAACCCAGGACTGATCCCAAACCCGGTACCGATCCCAAACCCCGGGAATGATCCCAAACCCAGGAATGATCCCAAACCCCGGGAACGATCCCAAACCCAGGACCGATCCCAAAACCCCCGATCCCAAACCCGGGACCGATTCCAAACCCAGGAATCATCCCAAACCCCGGGATCGATCCCAAAACCCCCGATCCCAAACCCCGGGAATGATCCCAAACCCAGGAATGATCCCAAAACCCCCGATCCCAAACCCCGGTACCGATCCCAAACCCAGGAATGATCCCAGCCCCCAGGAATGATCCCAAACCCAGGAATTATCCCAAACCCGGGAATGATCCCAAATCCGGGAATGATCCCAAACCCCGGTTCCGATCCCAAACCCAGGACTGATCCCAAACCCCCCAAGCCCAGACCCCAGGACTGATCCCAAACCCGGTTCCGATCCCAAACCCGGTTCCGATCCCAAAACCCCGGTACCGATCCCAAACCCCGGTTCCGATCCCAAACCCAGGAATGATCCCAAACCCCCCAAGCCCAGACCCCAGGAATGATCCCAAACCCCGGTTCCGATCCCAAACCCCCCAAGCCCCGCTGCTCGCTCGGATCCGGAGGCAGCGGAGCGGGCCCGGGGCTCGCCGGGGGCCCGGCCGGGAGCAGCCCCGGCTCTGTAACCCGAGCTCATCCCGGGAAAATCCGGGAGAGCGGCGGAGGGAGCCTGACCCCGGCATCCCGCGGGAGCCGCCAACGAGGAGCGAGTGAAGAATTCCAGAGGCGGATTTGGCTTCCTGCTCCCGCTGCCGCCGCAGACGGACACGGGGGAGGCGGCGCCGCTTCCAGCGCTTCCCCAACCATCCCTCCGCACCTGGAGCGGCTCGGGGAGAGCCCGCACAGAGGGGGGAGAGCCCAAACCGCACGGAAAACCCGCGTGGAAAACCTGGAAAACCGGGGGCAGCGAGCTGCGGGCTCCCGCTTCCAGCTCTGCCTGGGTTTTAGGGCTTGGCGGGGTTTTTTTGGGGGGGGGGTTTGTCGGATTTGGGGGTTTTTTTTAAATTTATTTTTTTGGGGATTGCCAGGATGCCGTGGGGGGCCGTTCCCAGCTGGCAGACATTCCCGAGGAGGAAAAAAAGGGAGGGAGGGAGGGAGGGAGTGCGGGGGGAAGAGGCTGGCAGGGAATAAATCAGGGATCACAGGAGGGGTCACATGTGGTTCCCGGCAGGAATTGCAGGTGCGGGGCCGGCAATGGCCGGGAGCAGCTGCTGATGGATCAGGTGGGAGCCTGGCAGCTCATTCCAGAGGCTGGGAATGGGAATTGGGACTGGGAATGGGGGCTGGGGTTCATTGGGAATGGCCAGGGACTGGGAATGGGGGCTGGGATTTACTGGGAATGGGGGCTGGGGTTTATTGGGAATGGCCAGGGACTGGGAATGGGGGCTGGGGTTTATTGGGAATGGCCAGGAATTGGGAATGGGGGCTGGGGTTTATTGGGAATGGGGGCTGGGGTTTATTGGGAATGGCCAGGAATTGAGAATTGGAGCTGGGATTTACTGGGAATGGGGGCTGGGGTTTATTAGGAATGGCCAGGAACTGGGAATTGGGGCTGGGATTGGGATTTGAGACTGGGATTCACTGGGAATGGCCAGGAATTGGGAATGGGGACTGGGATTTACTGGGAATGAGGGCTGGGATTGGGATTTGGGACTGGGATTCCTTGGGAATGGCCAGGAATTGGGAATTGGGGCTGGGATTCACTGGGAATGGGGGCTGGGATTCCTTGGGAATGGCCAGAAATTGGGAATTGGGGCTGGGATTCACTGGGATTTGGGACTGGGATTCCTTGGGAATGGCCAGGAATTGGGAATTTGGGCTGGGATTCACTGGGAATGGGGGCTGGGATTCACTGGGAATGGGGGCTGGGAGCACTCCAGGGACTCCTGGGATTGTTTGGGACACAGAAAGGATTTTTGGGATTTTGGGGATTGTCCCATTCCAGGGCAGGGACGGCTCCGCTCTCCCGGAATGTTCCAGGGACGTTCCAGCCCCAAAATTTGGGAATTCCATCCCGAAAATTCCCAATATTCCAACGGAAGCCATTGCTGGGTCCTGTCCAGATTCTTCCATCCTCAATTTCTGTCCAGATCTCCTGGAGCCTGGGAGGGATTTTTGGGAATTCTGGCATCCCAAATCCCTCTCTTGGAGCCTGAAAGGGATTTTTGGGAATTCTGGCATCCCAAATCCCCCTCCTGGAGCATGGAAGGGATTTTTGGGAATTCTGGCATCCCAAATCGCTCTCCCGGAGTCTGGGAGGGATTTTTGGGAATTCTGGCAGCTGGGGGGGGCCTCCCCTTCCCAGCACTGTGGGATTTGGGAACGCTCGGATCCGTATCCCACCCCTGGCATCCGGAAGGGGATTTTTGGGAATATTCCCGCTGGAATTCCAGTCTGGAATTCCCATCCCTGTGGATGTGGGATGGGGACACAGCCAGGAGTGACCTGGGGAGGCTCCAGGGGTTTTTGCAGCGCCAGGAATTCCCGGATTCCCTGGATCTGGGGCATTGCAGAGGCTGATCCCGGGGCCATCCCGCAGGAAGGATCTGAGCTGGGATCCTGTCCCAGGAATCTCCAGAATTCCCAGTTTGGAGCTTCCCTTCCCCCGGTTTGGGTCTCCCGGGCTCGCAGGGAAATCGGGAGCTGCTCCCAGCCCTTGGTGGCCGCAAGATCCCAGAAATTCCTCCTCCCCTCCGGAGCCATCCCGGGCCTCGGGCCCGAATTCCTGAGCTCCTGAATTCCAGGAGCCGCCGGGCTGGCAGCGGGAGCGGGCTCGGGGCCAGTCCCGCGGGAGCCAAGGCCGGGACGTGCGGATCCAGGAGCCTCCGGGAGCTGATTTCATGGAGCAAAAATGTCCCGGAAAAATCCCGGGCCAGGCTCCGGCGGGGGCCGGGATGGAGCCGGGAATGGAGCTGGGAATGAGCCGGGGATGAACTGGGAATGAGCCGGGAATGGAGCCGGGAATGGAGCTGGGAATGAGCCGGGATGGGGCTGGGAATGAGCCGGGAATGGAGCTGAGAATGAGCCGGGAATGAGCCGGGAATGGAGCTGGGAATGAGCCGGGAATGGAGCTGGGAATGAGCCGGGAATGGAGCTGGGAATGAGCCAGGAATGAACTGGGAAAGGAGCCGGGAATGAACCGGGAATGGAGCTGAGAATGAGCCGGGAATGAGCCGGGAATGAACTGGGAATGAGCCGGGAATGGAGCCGGGATGGAGCCGGGAATGGAGCTGGGAATGAGCCGGGAATGGAGCTGGGAATGAGCCGGGAATGAGCCGGGAATGGAGCTGGGAATGAGCCGGGAATGGAGCTGGGAATGAGCCGGGAATGGAGCTGGGAATGGAGCTGGGAATGAACCGGGAATGGAGCTGGGAATGGAGCTGGGAATGAGCTGGGAATGAACCGGGAATGGAGCTGGGAATGAGCCGGGAATGAGCCGGGAATGGAGCTGGGAATGAGCCGGGAATGGAGCTGGGAATGGAGCTGGGAATGAGCTGGGAATGAGCCAGGAATGAACTGGGAAAGGAGCCGGGAATGAACCGGGAATGGTCCGGGATTCCTCCCGGGAAGGACCAGGAGCCGGGAAAAGGGGCCGGGATCCCCTGGGGGTTTGTGGGATCAGGGAATTCTGCATTTCCCGTGGCGTTCCCCGGGAACGTTCCCGGCTGGATCCGGAGACTTTTCCCTGCTCCTGCTGCGCTGGGAAGGGGCTGAGCCCGGGGGAGCAGCTGGGAAACCTGGAAAAATTCGGGAAATACTGGAAGAGGCTGGGAAAGGCTGGGAAAGGTTGGGAAAGGCTGGAAATGTTTGGGAAAGGTTCGGAAAGGCTGAAAAAGTTTGGGAAAGGCTGGAAATGTTTGGAAAAGTTTGGGAAAGGTTGGAAATGTTTGGGAAAGGTTGGGAAAGGCTGGAAATGTTTGGAAAATGATGGGAAAGACTGGAAAAGGCTGGAAAAGGTTGGGAAAGGCTGGGAACAGAAACAGGATTAGAGGGAAGTGCCTCAATTTGGGATTTCCTGGAATATTCCCCTGGAAAGGTCTGGAATTCCAGGCTGGAATCCCCATTCCCTGCTGGAATTTCCATTCCCTGCGGATGGAATCCCCATTCCCAGGATTTCCCATCCCTGTGGATGTGACCAGAAGGGAAAGGGGAAAAGGGAAAAGGAAAAGGAAGGAATTCCCTCAAGGATCATCACCCACATTCCCAATTAATGACACAAATTCCGGATTTAATTAATTCCCACATCAACAACATGAAATTCCAGCATGTGATTGATAATTCCCAAAAAATGCAGCCCCACCCCCACCCCACGCTCCGGGATCAATTCCAGGATCAGTTCAGGAAAATCAGTTCAAGGAAATAAATTCCAGGATCAGTTCTGGGATCAGATCAGGGATCAATTCCAGGATCAGTTCAGGAAAATCAGTTCAAGGAAATAAATTCCAGGATCAGTTCTGGGATCAGATCAGGGATCAATTCCAGGATCAGTTCAGGAAAATCAGTTCAAGGAAATAAATTCCAGGATCAGTTCTGGGATCAGATCAGGGATCAATTCCAGGATCAGTTCAGGAAAATCAGTTCAAGGAAATAAATTCCAGGATCAGTTCTGGGATCAGATCAGGGACCAATTCCAGGATCAGTTCCAGGATCAGTTCAGGAAAATCAGTTCAAGGAAATAAATTCCAGGATCAGTTCCGGGATCAGTTCAGGAAAATCAGTTCTGGGATCAATTCCAGGATCAATTCTGGGATTGTTTCCAGGATCAGTTCAGGAAAATCAGTTCAAGGAAATAAAATCCAGGATCAGTTCTGGGATCTATTCCAAAATCAATTCCGGGATCAATTCCAGGATCAGTTCAGGGAAATAAATTCCAGGATCAGTTCTGGGATCAGTTCAGGACAATCAGTTCCAGAATTGGTTCCAGGAAATCGGTTCAGGGAAATCAGTTCTGGGATCAGTTCAGGGAAATAAATTCCAGGATCAGTTCCAGGATCAATTCCAGGATCAGTTCAGGGAAATCAGCTCCAGGATCAGTTCTGGGATTGGCTCTGGGATCAGTTCTGGGATCAATTCCAGGATAAATTCCAGGATCAGTTCTGGGATCGGTTTCAGGATAAATTCTGGGATCAGTTCTGGGATCAATTCCAGGATCAGTTCTAGGATCAGTTTCAGGATCAGTTCTGGGATCAGTTCTAGGATCGGTTTCAGGATCAAGCGGCTCCAAGCAGGAAGTGGATCCGGGGAGTGGCTCTGGGAGATCCAAAAATTCCATGAGCATCCACAAATCCCAGGGCAGGGATTCCCAGGAATTCCCCAGTGGATCCGGGACATCCGAGAGTTCCATGAGGGGCAGGAATTCCAGAGGATTCCTGGAGCAGATCCAAGAGATCCGGGTGTTCCATGATCCCAAATCCCAGGGCAGGAATTCCCAGGGATTCCCAGAGAAGATCCAGGAGATTTGAGTGTTCTGTGATCCCAAATCCCAGGGCAGGAATTCCAGAGGATTCCCAAGTAGATCCAGGAGATCCCGAGTATCCTGGGACAGAAATTCCCAGGGATTTCTGGAGCAGATCCAGGAGATCCGAGTGTTCCGTGATCCCAAATCCCGTGGCAGGAATTCCCAGGAATTTCCCGGAGCAGATCCAGGAGATCCGAGTGTCCCGTGATCCCAAATCCCGGGGCAGGAATTCCCAGGAAATTCCCGGAGCAGATCCCGGAGATCCAAGTGTTCCATGAGGGGCAGGAATTCCCAGGAAATTCCCGGAGCAGATCCAGGAGATCCGAGTGTCCCGTGATCCCAAATCCCGGGGCAGGAATTCGCAGGAAATTCCCGGAGCAGATCCCGGAGATCCGGGTGTCCCGTGATCCCAAATCCCGGGGCAGGAATTCCCAGGAAATTCCCGTGGCGGCTCCTCTGGGCGCATTCCGTGGAATTCCCGGGATTCCGGCGTGTCCCGGGGGATGCTCTGGGATGTCGCTGCCGCTGTTCCCGTGCCGGGGGAGGATCCCAGGATCGGGGGGGATCCCCCGGGGCTGTTCCCTGGAATTCCCGGCGGGAATTGCCGGCCTAGCTGCGCAGCTGCCCCGCCTTCCTGTCCCGGTCTCTGCTCTGCGGGACGGAGAGGAGATGGGATTGGAGCCGGGATGGCCGGGAATTCCGCCGGGATCACACTCCCACTGCCACCAGTACAGCCCAGTATAACCAGTATAACCCCCAGTGTAACCAGTATAACCCCCAGTGTAACCAGTATAATCCCCAGTGTCACCAGTACAGCCCAGTGTAACCAGTACAGCCCCCAGTGCCACCAGTACAGCCCCCAGTGTCACCAGTACAGCCCCCAGTGCCACCAGTACAGCCCCCAGTATAACCAGTATAATCCCCAGTGTAACCAGTACAGCCCAGTATAACCAGTACAGCCCCCAGTGCCACCAGTACAGCCCCAGTGTAACCAGTACAGCCTCCAGTGCCACCAGTACAGCCCCAGTGTAACCAGTATAACCCCCAGTGCCACCAGTACAGCCCAGTGTCACCAGTACAGCCCCCAGTGTAACCAGTATAACCCCCAGTGTCACCAGTACAGCCCAGTGTAACCAGTACAGCCCCCAGTGCCACCAGTACAGCCCCCAGTGCCACCAGTATAATCCCCAGTGTAACCAGTACAGCCCCCAGTGTCACCAGTATAGCCCCCAGTGCCACCAGTACAGCCCCCAGTGTAACCAGTACAGCCCAGTATAACCAGTACAGCCCCCAGTGCCACCAGTACAGCCCAGTGTAACCAGTACAGCCCCCAGTGTAACCAGTACAGCCCAGTATAACCAGTATAACGTCCATTGCCACCAGTATAACCTCCAGTGCCACCAGTACAGCCCCAGTGTCACCAGTACAGCCCCAGTGTCACCAGTACAGCCCAGTATAACCAGTACAGCCCCCAGTATAACCAGTGCAGCCCAGTGTAACCAGTATAACCCCCAGTGTCACCAGTACAGCCCCCAGTGTCACCAGTACAGCCCCAGTATAACCAGTACAGCCCCCAGTGCCACCAGTACAGCCCCCAGTGTCACCAGTACAGCCCCCAGTGTAACCAGTATAACCAGTATAGCCCCCAGTGTAACCAGTACAGCCCCCAGTGTAACCAGTACAGCCCCCAGTGTAACCAGTATAACCAGTATAGCCCCCAGTGTCACCAGTACAGCCCCCAGTGTAACCAGTATAACCTCCAGTATAACCAGTATAACCCCCAGTGTAACCAGTACAGCCCCAGTGTAACCAGTACAGCCCCAGTAAAACCCCCAGTATAACCAGTATAACCTCCAGTATAACCAGTACAGCGTACAGCCCCAGTGTAACCAGTATAACCCCCAGTGTAACCAGTACAGCCCCAGTGTAACCAGTATAACCCCCAGTGTCACCAGTACAGCCCCAGTGTAACCAGTACAGCCCAGTATAACCAGTATAACGTCCATTGCCACCAGTATAACCTCCAGTGCCACCAGTACAGCCTCCAGTGTCACCAGTACAGCCCCAGTGTCACCAGTACAGCCCAGTGTAACCAGTACCGTTCCCAGTATAACCAGTCCTGTTCCCAGTATAACCAGTACAGCCCCAGTATGACCAGTACAGCCCAGTGTAACCAGTACAGCCCCAGTATGACCAGTACAGCCCCAGTATAACCAGTACAGCCCCAGTGCCACCAGTACAGCCCAGTGTAACCAGTACCGTTCCCAGTATAACCAGTACAGCCCCAGTATAACCAGTACCGTTCCCAGTATAACCAGTACAGCCCCAGTATAACCAGTACAGCCCCAGTATAACCAGTACCGTTCCCAGTATAACCAGTACAGCCCCAGTATAACCAGTACAGCCCAGTATAACCAGTACCGTTCCCAGTATAACCAGTACAGCCCCAGTATAACCAGTACAGCCCAGTATAACCAGTACCGTTCCCAGTATAACCAGTACAGCCCCAGTATAACCAGTACCGTTCCCAGTATAACCAGTACAGCCCAGTATAACCAGTACAGCCCCAGTATAACCAGTACCGTTCCCAGTATAACCAGTACAGCCCAGTATAACCAGTACAGCCCAGTATAACCAGTACCATTCCGAATTCCCATCCCCATTTTTGTGGATTCAGTCCCACCCCGGGCCCCTCTCCCGTTTTCCATCCCCGTTTTTTTGGGATCCCATCCCCAGTTTTTGGGATCCAATCCCATCCCCATTTTTCTTGGATCCCATCCCCGTTTTTTTTGGGATCCCATCTCCATTCCCGATTTTTTGGGATCCCATTCCCATTTTTGGGGGGATCCAGTTCTATCCCAGGCCCCTCTCTCATTTTCTATCCCCGTGTTTTTGTGATCCCATTCCCGATTTTTTGGGACCCCATCCCATCCCCATCCCCGTTTTTTTGAGGATCCAATTCCATCCCAGACCTTTCCTATTCCCCATCCCCCGTTTTTTGGGATGCAATCCCATCCCCATCCCCGTTTTTCTGGGGGATCCCATCCCATCCCCGATTTTCTGTGACCCCATTCCCGTTTCTTTGGGACCCCATCCCCGTTTTTTCGGGACCCCGTCCCCGATTTTTCGGGACCCCATTCCCCGTTTTTTAAGGACCCCATCCCCGATTTTTCGGGACCCCATCCCATCCCCATCCCCGTTTTTTTCGGGACCCCATTCCCGATTTTTCGGGACCCCAATCCCGATTTTTCGGGACCCCATCCCCGTTGTTTCGGGACCCCAATCCCGATTTTTCGGGTCCCCATTCCCCGTTTTTTCGGGTCCCCATCCCCGATTTTTTGGGATGCAATCCCGTCCCCATTCCCGTTTTTTCGGGACCCCATTCCCCGTTTTTTCGGGACCCCATCCCCGTTTTTTCGGGACCCCATCCCATCCCCATTCCCTATTTTTCGGGACCCCAATCCCGATTTTTCGGGACCCCATCCCCGTTGTTTCGGGACCCCATTCCCATTTTTTTCGGGTCCCCATTCCCGATTTTTCGGGACCCCAATCCCGATTTTTCGGGACCCCATTCCCGTTGTTTCGGGTCCCCATTCCCATTTTTTTCGGGTCCCCATTCAATCCCGATTTTTCGGGTCCCCATTCCCATTTTTTTCGGGTCCCCATTCATTCCCGTTTTTTCGGGTCCCCATTCCCATTTTTTTCGGGTCCCCATTCATTCCCATTTTTTTCGGGTCCCCATTCATTCCCGTTTTTTCGGGTCCCCATTCCCATTTTTTTCGGGTCCCCATTCCCATTTTTTTCGGGTCCCCATTCATTCCCGTTTTTTCGGGTCCCCATTCCCGATTTTTCGGGTCCCCATTCCCATTTTTTTCGGGTCCCCATTCATTCCCGATTTTTCGGGTCCCCCGCCGGGCCCCTCGGTGCCGGGGCTGCAGCCCCGCACGTGCGGCCCCGGCCGTGCCTTTGTTCCCGAGGGTGGGAAGGGGAGGGAAAAGGGGGAATTCTGCTCCGATTTCCCAGATGTTCCAGCCCCGCGAGCCCGGGGCCGTCTGGAGCGGAAACGGGGATTGGGAAAATCCCGCCCGGCCTTCTCCCTCCCCTCTCACCTGGCAGCTGGAACCGGGAATTCCGACCCCAAACCCCGGCGTCGGGCCGGGGGAAAACGGGGAAAAGCGGGAATGGCTCGGGGGTTTGGGAATCTCGTGGAATTCCCGTTTCCTGCTCCTGATTCTGGGATTTTTCCCCAAAAAAACCCGGACTGGGAGTGATCCTGCCCTGGGGAAAAGCGGGAATGGCTCAGGGGTTTGGGAATCTCGTGGAATTCCTGCTCCCTGCACTTAAATCTGGGATTGTTCCATGGAAAAAATCGGATTTTTCCTGGATGTGGGAAAGGGGGAAAAGCGGGAATGGCTCAGGGGTTTGGGAATCTCGTGGAATTCCTGCTCCCTGCACTTAAATCTGGGATTTTTCAATGGGAAAAATCGGATTTTTCCTGGATGTGGGAAGGGGGAAAAGCGGGAATGGCTCAGGGAAAAAATCCCTGGCTCAGGTGGGACCTTTGGGACAGGAGGAGGATTTTGGGGAAGGTTTTTTGGGATTTTGGGGGAGGTTTTTTGGGATTTTGGGGAAGGTTTTTTGGGATTTTGGGGGAGGTTTTTTGGGATTTTGGGGAAGGTTTTTTGGGATTTTGGGGGAGGTTTTTTGGGATTTTGGGGAAGGTTTTTGGGGATTTTTGGGAAGGGTTTTTTTGGGACTTTTGGGAAGATTTTTTTGGGATTTTCAGGGCAGGGAGAGGATTTGAAGGGGGATTTTTGGGGATCTTTGGGGCAGGGGAAGGATTTCAGGGAGGATTTCTCCATCCATAATTCCAGCTCTAATTCCATCCCTAATTCCAGGTCTAATTCCAGTTACAATTCCAGTTCTAATTCCAGTTCTAATTCCAGCCCTGATTCCATCTGTGGTTGGATTTTATTGGGATTGATCCAAAATTGGTGATGGGGATTATTGGGATTGATGGGAAATTTGGGATGGGATTTTATTGGGATTGATCCAGAATTAGGGATGGGAATTATTGGGATTGATGGGAAATTAGGAATGGGATTTTTTTGGGGGGATTGACCCAAAATTAGGGATGGGATTTTTTGGGGATTGATGGGAAATGAGGGATGGGATTTTTTGGGATTGACCCAAAATTAGGGATGGGATTTTTTGGGATTGATGGGAAATTAGGGATGGGATTTTTTTGGGGATTGACCCAAAATTAGGGATGGGATTTTTTGGGGATTGATGGGAAATGAGGGATGGGATTTTTTGGGATTGATGGGAAATGAGGAATGGGATTTTTTGGAATTGATGGGAAATGAGGAATGGGATTTTTTGGGATTGATGGGAAATGAGGAATGGGATTTTTTGGGATTGATGGGAAATGAGGGATGGGATTTTTTGGGATTGATGGGAAATGAGGGATGGGATTTTTTTTGGGGATTGACCCCAAATTAGGGATGGGGAGTTGGAGGATCCCGAGGATTTTTCCCTCCTCTCTGGATGATCCGGGGTCAGCTCAGACCCCGATCCTGCCCCTCTGCCTTGGGATGGCCCCGGGGCTCCCAGGGAATTCCCGGGAATTTGGGATTTAGTGGGAAAATCCCGCTGGATTCTCCCTGCTCCACCTGCAGGGAAATCCCAAAATCCAGGGAATCCCAAAATCCAGGGAATGACAAAATCCAGGGAATGACAAAATCCAGGGAATCCCAAAATCCAGGGAATCCCAAAATCCAGGGAATGACAAAATCCAGGGAATGAGGAGAGGGAATCCCAAACTCCAAGGAATCCCAAAATCCAGGGAAAAGGAAGGAAATGAAATCCTAAAGTCCAGGGAATCAGGGACATGGAAGAGAGAAAATCCCAAAATCCAGGGAATCCCAAAATCCAGGGAATCCCAAAATCCAAGAAATCCCAAAATCCAGGGAATCCCAAAATCCAGGGAATCCCAAAATCCAAGAAATCCCAAAATCCAGGGAATCCCAGCCAGGGGAACTGGGAACACTGGGATGGGGAACTGGGAACGCTGGGATTGGGAACTGGGAGGAACTGGGAATGCTGGAATGGGAACTGGGAGCACTGGGATGGGGACACTGGGGTCCCCAATATGGAGTTACTGGGAGCACTGGGATCAGTTACTGGGAGCACTGGGATTCCCAGTACAGAATTACTGCGAATTACTGGGAGCACTGGATTCCCAGTACAGAGTCACTGGGAGTTACTGGGATCAGTTACTGGGAGCACAGGGATCAGTTACTGGGAGCACTGGGATCAGTTACTGGGAGCACTGGGAGCACTGGGATCAGTTACTGGGAGCACTGGGATCAGTTACTGGGAGCACTGGGAGCACTGGGATCAGTTACTGGGAGCACTGGGATTCCCAGTATGGGGTTACTGGGAGCACTGGGATCAGTTACTGGGAGCACTGGGATCAGTTACTGGGAGCACTGGGATCCCCAGTATGGGGTTACTGGGAGCACTGGGATTTCCCATCTCCCGTCCCTTTCCCGGGGCCCTTGGGAGGCACTGGAGAGAATTCCCATGGATTCCCCCTGGATTCCCCATGGAATTCCCATGGAATTTCCTCCTGGATTCCCATGGAATTCTCATGGAATTTCCCCCATGGAATTTCCCCATGGAATTCCCATGGATTCCCCATGGAATTTCCCCCATGGAATTTCCCCATGGAATTCCCATGGAATTTCCCCTGGATTCCCCATGGAATTCCCATGGATTTCCTATGGAATTTCCCCTGAATTTCCTATAGATTTCCTATGGAATTTCCGTGGATTTCCTGTGGAATATCCTCTGAGTTTCCTATGCAATTTGCCATGGAATTTCCTCAGGATTTTCCATGGAATTCCCGTGGATTTCCTATGGAATTTCCCCTGATTTTCCTATGGATTTCCTATGGAATTCCCCATGGAATTTCCCCAGGATTTCCTATGCAATTTCCCATGGATTTCCCTTGGAATTTCCCATGGTGTTTCTGTGAATTCCCACGGAATTCCTGTGGATTTTTCCGTGGATTTTGGCGCCGGCTCTGGGAGGCTCTGCTGTCCCTTGGCATTTCCTTGGAATTCCCTTGGAATTCCCGCTCATCCCAGTGATCCCCGGGGTGGACAAACACCGGGATAAACCTGGGAATCACCAGGATAAACCTGGGAATTCCTGGGAATCTCTGGGATAAACCCGGGAATCTCTGGGATAAACTCGGGAATCTCTGGGATAAATCCAGGAATCTCTGGGATAAACCCGGGAATCTCTGGGATAAACTCGGGAATCTCTGGGATAAATCCAGGAATCTCTGGGATAAACTCAGGAATCTCAGGTTTTTTGGGAAGTGGCGAGCTCCTGTGCTCTGGAATTCCGGGATTTTTGGGAAGCCCCACACGGGAACTCCTCGTTCCCAGCGCGGATCCCAAATCCCAATCCCCGTCCCCTTTGTCCAATCGGCATTCCCGAATTCCTGGGATACAATTCCCATCATTCCCACAGGATTCATTCCCGAATTCCTGGGATACAATTCCCATCATTCCCTCGGCATTCCCAAATTCCTGGGATACAATTCCCATCATTCCCACAGGATTCATTCCCGAATTCCTGGGATACAATTCCCATCATTCCCTCGGCATTCCCAAATTCCTGGGATACAATTCCCATCATTCCCACAGGATTCATTCCCGAATTCCTGGGATACAATTCCCATCATTCCCTCGGCATTCCCAAATTCCTGGGATACAATTCCCATCATTCCCACAGGATTCATTCCCGAATTCCTGGGATACAATTCCCATCATCCCCACGGGATTCATTCCCGAATTCCTGGGATACAATTCCCATCATTCCCTCGGCATTCCCGAATTCCCAGCACACAACTCCCAACATCCCCACGGGATTCATTCCCGAATTCCTGGGATACAATTCCCAACATCCCCACGGGATTCATTCCCGAATTCCCAACACACAATTCCCCACATCCCCACGGGATTCATTCCTGAATTCCCAGCACACAATTCCCAACATCCCCACGGGATTCATTCCCAAATCCCGATCCCCATTCCCTTCATCTCCACAATATTCCCAATATCCCAGTCTCCATTCCCAAATCCCAGTCCCCATTCCCAAATCCCAGTCCCCATTCCCAAATCCCAGTCCCCATTCCCGAATCCCAATCCCCATTCCCTTTATCCCAGTCCCCATTCCCGAATCCCAATCCCCATTCCCTTTATCCCAGTCCCCATTCTCGAATTCAAATCCCCATTCCCTTTATTCCAGTCCCCATTCCCAAATCCCAATCCCCATTCCCGAATCCCAGTCCCTATTTCCTTCATCCTAATCCCCATTCCCAAATCCCTGTCTCCATTCCCTTCACTCTCACGACATTCCCATTATCCCAATCCCCATTCCCGCTATCCCAGTCCCATTATCCCGGTCCCACTCACCATCCTCCTAAAGCAGAAGGTGCAGCTCTGCCGGGGCTGGGCGCCCCGGGAGCCCCAATCCCAAATCCCGGTATCTCAATCCCCATTCCCGCTATCCCAGACCCCATTCCCTTCACTCTCACGATATTCCTGTCATCCCAATCCCATTCCCTTCACTCTCACGACATTCCCGCTATCCCAATCCCATTCCAGTTATCCCAATCCCAAATCCCGTTATCCCAATCCCCATTCCCGTTATCCCAGACCCCATTCCCACTATCCCAATCCCGATTTCGGTATCCCAGACCCCATTCCCTTCACTCTCACAATATTCCCGATGTCCCAGTCCCATTATCCCGGTCCCACTCACCATCCTCCTAAAGCAGAAGGTGCAGCTCTGCCGGGGCTGGGAGCCCCAATCCCGCTATCCCAATATCCCAATCCCCATTCCCTTCACTCTCACGACATTCCCGATATCCCAATTCCCAAATCCCGGTCCCACTCACCATCCTCCTCTGGTTGCTGAGGCAGGAGGTGCAGCTCTGCCGGGGCTGGGAGCCCCAATCCCTCTATCCCATTATCCCAGTCCCTATTCCCGCTGTCCCAGACCCCAATCCCATTATCCCAGTCCCCATTCCCGTTATCCCAATCCCATTATCCCGGTGTCCCAGACTCACCATCCTCCTCTGGTTGCTGAGGCAGGAGGTGCAGATCTGCCGGGGCTGGGCGCCCCAATCCCTCTATCCCATTATCCCAGTCCCTATTCCCGTTATCCCAATCCCCATTCCCGCTATCCCAATCCCATTATCCCGGTCCCACTCACCATCCTCCTCTGGTTGCTGAGGCAGAAGGTGCAGATCTGCCGGGGCTGGGAGCCCCAATCCCTCTATCCCATTATCCCAGTCCCTATTCCCGTTATCCCAATCCCCATTCCCGTTATCCCAGTCCCATTCCCGTTATCCCAGACCCCAATCCCATTATCCCGCTGTCCCAGACTCACCATCCTCCTCTGGTTGCTGAGGCAGAAGGTGCAGATCTGCCGGGGCTGGGAGCCCCAATCCCTCTATCCCATTATCCCAGTCCCCATTCCCGTTATCCCAATCCCCATTCCCGCTATCCCAGACCCCATTCCCGATATCCCGGTCCCACTCACCATCCTCCTCTGGTTGCTGAGGCAGAAGGTGCAGATCTGCCGGGGCTGGGCGCCCCAATCCCTCTATCCCATTATCCCAGTCCCCATTCCCGATATCCCAGACCCCATTCCCTTCACTCTCACAATATTCCCGTTATCCCAATCCCATTATCCCGGTCCCACTCACCATCCTCCTCTGGTTGCTGAGGCAGAAGGTGCAGATCTGCCGGGGCTGGGAGCCCCAATCCCTCTATCCCATTATCCCAGTCCCCATTCCCGTTATCCCAATCCCCATTCCCGCTATCCCAGACCCCATTCCCGATATCCCGGTCCCACTCACCATCCTCCTCTGGTTGCTGAGGCAGAAGGTGCAGATCTGCCGGGGCTGGGCGCTCTCTCCCTCCCTCCCGGGGGGCGAGGCGGCCCCGCCGGGGTAGAAGGCGGCGGGTGCCGGTGCCGGTGCCGGTAGCGGTGCCGGTGGCGGTGCCGGTGGCGGTGCGGGCGCTCCGTGGCACGGCTGCCCGTTCCCGCTGGCCTCCCCGAGCAGCAGCACGTTGCCCAGGTGCGAGATGTAGCTGGAGGCGAGGCGCAGCGTCTCGATCTTGGAGAGTTTCCTGTCGGCCGGCTCGGTGGGGATGAGCGTCCTCAGCGCCGTGAACGCCGTGTTCACCGAGTTGGTCCGGTCCCGTTCGCGGGCGTTGGCCGTGTGCCGCTGCCGGGGCTCCCGGGACATCCTGCCGCGGCTCTTGCCGCTGCGCCGCTTGCCGCTTTTCATCGGGAATCCCGCGCCGTCCATGTGGAACGGCTTCTCCTCCGAGCCCGAGCTCTCGCTGTTCTCCTCGTCCTCGGACAGCGCGCTGATGTCGGGGTACAGGAAGCGCCCCGGAGCCGAGCGCAGCATGGCGAAGGACATGCTGCAAAAAAAAAAAATAATAAAATAAAAAAAAAAAAAAAAAAAAGCGGGGATCGCCGCCGGGAAAAGCGGGAATTGCCGCTGGAAAAGCGGGGATGCTCAGCTCTGTCCGCTCATGGCTCCGGGGGATTTTTATTCCGCTCTTATCCCGAGTTTTGGGGCTGTTATCCCGATTTTTTTTTTTTTTTGGAGGGAGGTGGTTTGATGGCGGTGTCGGAGTTCTGACGCCGGGTTTAACGCCGGTAGATTTTTGATCGCGGATTTTTTTGGGGGGAGGGCTGGGGGGGAGCGGTTTTGAGCGCGGTTTTAGGAGCTTTGATCCCGGTTTATTCCCGGTTTTCGGGCTCGCCGCCGCCGCTCCCGGCGCACGTGCGCATCCTCCGGGAGCCGCGGGCTGGAATTGCGGGATTTTTATAGCGGCGGGAATGGGCGGCCCGGCCCCTCCTCCGGGCCCGGCTTCCTTGGAAAAGGAGCCTTTGGAAAGGGGAGCCCCAGGCCCGGCCTACCTGAGCTCACCCTCTAGTCCCGGCTTTAACCCCTTCGCCGCTCTTTCCCCGCTTTTCCTTTTCCTCCCCGACCTGTTTTCCCCATAAATTCCCTTTTCCCTGCGATCCCAAAGCTCGGCGGAGCTGAGGTCGGGGGGGGGGGGTTGGAATTCTGGGATCCCTCTGGAATTCCTTCCCCGCCCGGGACTCGCCGCATTTCCCCTGGAATTCGCCGCTCCTTTCCCGGTTTTCCCCCCCCCCAAAAAAAAAAAAAATTCCTTTATCCCGATCCCAAAGATCAGCGGAGCTGCCGGGGAGGGGGGCAGGAAATTCTGGGATCCCTCTGGAATTTCCCCCCCCCCCCACGCCATTCCCGGTGTCCCGCTGGATCCCATCCCGAAATCCCGGAGGATTTTCCGTGCCGGGATGGCACCGCTGGCATTGTCCCCGTCCCTGTCCCCCCACCTCCCCATTCCCGCTGGGAATTGGGAATTATCCCGGCCCCTTCCCCATTCCCGCTGCTCCCGGAATCGGGAATTAACCCTCGAGGAGCCGCCGCTGGGATTTGCTGGGATTCTGGGGAGCCAGGATGGAATTGGGGAATTCCGGAGGTGTCAGGTGTCTCAATCCATGGGGCAGCTCCCGCTGTCCCGGGATGGATCCTGGGACAGCCCTGGATTCTTTGGGAATTCTCTGCCAGGCAGGAATTCCTTCCCCAAACCCCCAAAATCCCATAAACCCGTTCCCCGGCTCCTGCACCCCAAACCCCTCTGCAGCTCTCCCAGAAAAACTCCTGGGAAAGGCTCCGGGATCTCCCGGGATTTCCCTGCTCCCCCCTGCACATCCACGACCCACCCCACGGAATCCCCAGAGCATTCCCGAGCCATCCCCTACCCCCTGGAAAACCGGGAATTCCCTCCTCTCCTCTCCTCTCCTTACCCCACCCCCCAAACCCCACCGGGATATCCCACATCCCCCCCCCCCCCCCCTCTCCATCCATGTGGAAAAAACATTTCCACCTGAAAAAAAAAAAAAAAAACCAACAAAAACCCAACCCCGGAATCTCCATTTCTCCATTTTCCTGACTTTTTTTTTTTTTTGGTTTTTGTTTTTTTTTTTTTTTTTTCCCTGAGCTTTTTTCCCCCCCGCTTTTCCAGCGGCGCCTCCCAGGAGCTCCTCGCGGGAGGTTCATTCCCGGCCGGAGCGCGGCACCTTCCGTGCGCTCCCGCACTTAATCCCTGTCTCGGCAGCTTCCGAAATCCAAACCTCTGTCATCCCCTGGCCGGCCCTCTGGAAGCTCCCGGGGCCATCTGCTTTCGCTTAGCGCCGGGAACGATCCCGCTCCAGCCCCGGCAGAATTCCCGGGAAAAAGAAAAGCAGCAGCACATCCTGGAGAGATCCCGGGCCAGGAGGGGATTGGGGAGGGGGGTCCTGAGCTGAGCTGGGGGTGCAGGGAGGGCCGAAATGTGGGCAAATTGGGGGGGGGGAATGGTGGCCAAAATGTGTGGGACGGTGGCCAGAATGTGTGGGATGACGGCCAGGGACACGGAGATGGTCGGGGGCACAGGGAGTCTCAAAATCCCTGGAATTGCAGCCAGGATTGATGGAATTGCAGTCAGGGATGTGGAGGTGATCCTGGTCAGAGTCTGGGGGTGCAGGGAGTCCCAAAATCCGTGGGATCACGGCCAAAATCCGTGGGATCGTGGCCAAAATCCGTGGGATCACGGCCAAAATCTGTGGGATCACAGCCAGGGACACGGAGATGATCGGGGGCACAGGGAGTCTCAAAATCCATGGAATCACAGCTGAAATCCCTGGAATTGCAGTCAGGGACACAGAGGGAATCGTGGTCAGAGTCTGGGGGTGCAGGGAGTCCCAAAATCCGTGGGATCACGGCCAAAATCCATGGAATTGCAGCCAGGGACACAGATACGATCGTGGTCAGAGTCTGGGGGCACAGGGAGTCTCCAAATCCCTGGAATCGCAGCTGAAATCCATGGAATTGCAGTCAGGGATGTGGAGGTGATCCTGGTCAGAGTCTGGGGGTGCAGGGAGTCCCAAAATCCTTGGGATCGTGGCCAAAATCTGTGGGATCACGGCCAAAATCCCTGGAATTGCAGCCAGGGACACGGAAATGATCGGGGGCACAGGGAGTCTCCAAATCCCTGGAATCGCAGCTGAAATCCCTGGAATTGCAGTCAGGGATGTGGAGGTGATCCTGGTCAGAGTCTGGGGGTGCAGGGAGTCCCAAAATCCTTGGGATCACGGCCAAAATCCATGGAATTGCAGCCAGGAGTGGGGGCACAGGGAATTCTGCCCCTTCCCACTTTTGGATCAGCTCCGAGGATTCCCTGGAATTCTCTCACCCTTTTCTCCAAGATTTCCCTCACCCTTTTTCACCAGAATTCCCTGGAATCCCCTCACCCTTTTCTCCAAGATTTCCCTGGAATTCCCTCACCCTTTTTCACCAGAATTCCCAGGAATCCTCTCACCCTTTTCTCCTGGAATCCCCTCACCCTTTTTCCCATGATTTCCCTGGAATTCCCTCACCCTTTTCTCCAGGAATTTCCAGGAATCCCCTCACCTTTATTCCCAGGAATTCCCTGCCCTCTCCTGACCCTTTTCCCGGTGTTTTATTTTATTTTATTTTATTTTATTTTATTTTATTTTATTTTATTTTATTTTATTTTATTTTATTTTATTTTTTTCTCCCCCAGGACATCAGGAACACGGTGGGGAACATTCCCATGGAATGGTACCAGGATTTTCCACACGTGGGCTACGACCTGGACGGGAGGAGGATCTACAAACCCCTGAGGAGCAAGGACGAGCTGGACCTGTTCCTGGAGAAGATGGAAAACCCGGAATACTGGTGAGGAATTCACCTGGGGGGCAGCCTGAAAACCCCAGAGCATTCCATGGATTTTTATTTTTTTTTATGGAGTTCCTGTGGGGTTGGAGTTTCAGGGTTCTGGAGCTTTCCTGGGGTGATTCCGGGTGGGAGGATTTGGGATCTGGCACGGAGCTTCCCTCCTGTCCATCCTCAGCTGAATCCTGGGATTCCCTCTGCATCCCTGTCCTCATCCCAAAAAATCTTTCTGCTTCCCAAAATCCCTCTGCATCCCTGTCCTCATCCCAAAAATCCCTCTGCATCCTGGGATTCCCTCAGAATCCCTGTCCTCATCCCAAAAAATCTTTCTGCTTCCCAAAATCCCTCTGCATCCCTGTCCTCATCCCAAAAATCCCTCTGCATCCCAAAATCCCTCTGCATCCCTGTCCTCATCCCAAAAAATCCCTCTGCATCCTGGGATTCCCTCAGAATCCCTGTCCTCATCCCAAAAATCTATTTGCATCCTGGGAATCCGTGTCCATCCCAGGAATTGCCCTGCATCCCTGTCCGTCCCGGGAATCCCTGTCCCATATCCCCGAACTCCTGTCCCATATCCCCGTGTCCGTGTGTCCATCCCCGTGTCCATCCCCGTGTCCGTCTGTCCATCCCCGTGTCCATCCCTGTGTCCATCCCCGTGTCCATCCCTGTGTCCATCCCTGTGTCCATGTGTCCATCCCTGTGCCCGTCTGTCCATCCAGGAGGACAGTCCAGGACAGACAGACGGGAGCCGATGTCCGTCTGTCCATGTGTCT